>NC_090442.1:373569941-373872971 GCF_031143425.1 Pleurodeles waltl
TTTTCTGGTGGTTAGCCCTCCTCAAGCGCAGCGACCAAGTACAGAAAACATGCGAGGCTCGCTGGGTTTGTGGACTACTTTTTATCTATTTTCGCAACGCGATCTCGCTTGGCAGAGGTCGAGCGCTTTGCATAATATCGACCCTGTTACACAGTTAATTGCACTTTTGCCGGTTACGTAGATAATTGCACTTTTGCCGATATGTTTCATTACGAGTGAACTGTAGCGGCGCGCTCTTTTTTCTTGTGTCTAACCATTCAGTGAAATGTCGGGACATGCTTCCTTTGCTTGTGCTACACGAGGTTGCTGCCTTTACAAACAATAGGCAGTTTATAGTCTGAAAACAATGCATGCAGATCACAGGATGCCCAGGGTTTCATTTGTGAACTCTTACACTTTTGTGTGTACATAAAACCAGGAAATGAAATGTGATATTGAGGGCATCGTTTTTTTTCACTTAGCTACAAGGACCCGGAAGTAAAGAATGTAACATCGGCATTAATGCACTGTCTTGTGATTTTGGGCAAGAGTGTGGAAATGGATTTAGAGCGAACATTCAAATGTACAATTATTTAGGAAGTGAAGAGGGATGTGAAAAAGGTGGAAAGTAATATATATTTTAAGAAGTTTTACTGCACGTCAACTTAAGCGATACACATTTTGTAAACTGATATGTTCTCTCAATCCTATTTCTCTCAACAAAAGCCATACATTTTTCTGTACATTTCTTTTCTTACGCCAATATTAGAAACAACATGGAACCCAGAAAAATCAATTAGGTTTGCCAATGTGAAATTAACAGCACTTTGTTACCATATTCCGAAAACATTTGAACATGCCTGTATGTGACTTTTCGGAATGAAAGAAATATCTAACAACTGGTTTTGTTTGGTCATCGTACATTTAAATGTACATATTTATACATAAACATATATCCTTAGTAACTCCCTATGCTTATTTTACCAATATGGGATTTGGAAAAGGATGTGTGACTTGCTCCACCACATTATTGATACTGTAAAACTGCACCAAAAGTAGTGTTTTTTTGCTGCAAAACGTTAAACATGTTAAACAGTTAAGTGTGCATCCATTGGATAATCACACATATTTACTACTTTATTTTGGGTACAAATCAAAACAAGTCAGTATAGATTTCATAAACATAACGATCAGGCATTAAATTGACTCTCATGAAAAGTAAATCAAATTAGCCTAAGTGAAATGTTTTACCTCTATTGACTGTCTCCATTCAAGTCCCACATATATGACAATAATGTACTTGTAAGCAAGAGGGATGTACATGGGTTGCCAGCTAGAATGCTAGGCCTTTCTGTGGTGCCAGCAGGCCGGGCAGAATCCTGTCTGTCATCCAAACGCCAAACAGCAAAGATCTTACATAGTGCTGCTAAAGTCTTAGAATCTATCAATTGGGGCAAATGAAGTGGACACGACAAACATACTCCAAAGACTGTAAGCCATCTTGCACACTGATTGGACAAGGTGGTGCTTAGCTCTGTTTTGGAGGAAAATGTCTGTAATGTAGCCACCGGCTCTTCTGAGTGTTTCAGAATTATAGAAATCCTATTTTGTGCATTGCTGGCATGTCGATGTAGACATTGTGCAGGTGCTTGAAACATTTGGCAGTAGTAAGTGGTCATATGTTCAGGAATAATGCAAGGATTATTGACATTATAGGCAAACAATGCATGTGGAACCTAATCTTTGGCAGCAAAATGGGCTTTTTGTTGCAATATAGTATCACTTGCTGCACTTCCTGCTGATGGAGTTGTAAGACAAAATCATTTCTGATTTGAACTCAACTTCTGTATGTTTGGCTGGGGAAAACGTATTGGGATATCTCTTGTTTCAAACTTTTTACCTATTTTCTCCTGTGTTTGTTTTTTATTTTTTTATTTTTTTAAAAAACTTTTTTTCCTGTCTTCCTTTCGTTCTCTCACTCTACGTATCCTTTTTTCAAAACCTTCTTCATAAACGTGCTGAGCATTTAAAAGTTTTTTTTGTACCTTCAATTTTGTAGAACTTTGAATGGACAATTCCCTAATATTGAGGTAACATCTTCTTCTCCATCTCACCCCTTCCATTGTTTTTCACATTTGTTTGCCTTGATGAGCAAGAGTCATTAAGCTTAATTTAACAAACGTTGCTGTTTTAGGGGCGAGCGCAAAGCCCTCTTCTATTCTCTCTTTAGGGGATTTTAACCATGCCCATGTTACATCAGTCACTTTCATTGGTTCGTGGGCTTGCCTTTTAAAATCTGCTTGTTTTCATTCGTGAAAGGCATGCACACGCCATGCCTTTTCCGGTGTTTAGCCCTCCTCGAGAGCACCGGTAAACTACTGCAAACATACGAGGCTCCATGTTTTCCGTATGGTTTCCGGGCTACTTTTTCTCTTTATTTTGCAGACCCAGCACGATCACTCTCATTTTTTATATTTTATTTAATGTGGCAAGAAAAGTCTGGTTACGAGTTTACAATGCTAATAGCTCTAACTCGACGTAATGCGAGACCCATTGCATTGCAAATGCTTGTTTAAGTATTGCAAGTTTTCCAGACTCCATTGTCGTGCTTGCCAAAGTATGCACAGGGCTCTATCCAACTTCTTTTTAGTGGGCTTGTGGCCGGAAAGAGTCGGATAATTTTTTTGCACACTGGCGAAAAGCCTACTGATTTATGTTGCTGGGGTGGCTGTATGGCAAGTAAAAATCTAAAAGGGTAATCATGAAAAGGTCCCAGTCAGTAGTCGGGATTGATCATGAATATTTAACCATTGCAAGATACATATCGCAGTAATGTCTATTGAGTCGATTGTACACTCTGCCCATCAAATCCTTTTAAGGTTGATTGACTTCAAGTTCCAAGGCAGATTATTTGTGGGCTTGTGCTTGAAACAATTACTAGAGAGCTCGATAACCTGTGGCCAGTCGTAACTTTCCAAGTTGTCCTCTATTCAAAATAAACCTACTAAGGCAAAGAAGGATAGAAATGCCATTGTGAAACCAATAATGAAGGATCTAAGTGATGTATGATACTTCCATGCTGCTATTGATCAGTGTGGAATTGCCCATTTAAAATTCTCACCCTAGATGTCTCTGTGCCTTGTTTTATATTCTGCCTAAGTTGTAATGCACCAAAGAAATTCCTATTGATTTGAAAGGTTGTCTCGTTCTAAGACTAGCTTCATGGTTCATATTGAAGTTCCCTGTTACAATGATGTTAAACTGCGGGTTGTCATGTAGCTATTTTGTAAGAAACTTGATCAAATTTGCTGAAAAATAATCTCAGCTAGCTGACTGGGTGAATATATACACTTTAATAAGTAGCAGAGGGTTGTCCATCTCGAAATGCCAGTCTTTTAGTAGATCTGTCAGCATTTGACCATCTTTATTTAAAAAAGAGACACCCGCCCCCCAATTTCACTTAAAGTTAGATGTTAGGTAAATCACTGTGTTACAATAATAAACTTTAATATGCTACTTTGCAGATAATTCCTTTTATTAATGCTGAGGTTTACCTTTGGATTTATTATTACTGAATTTCTCTCTGAAGTACTATTCAGTAGATGAGAATCCAAGGGCATAGATCACTGTATTATGATGTACATATGTCTGCTGTTTCCTTGCGGGTGAACAGCTGTCAGATATCTGGATTGATTAATGCTTCTATTGGCAATAATACTGGGTCCAGTTGTATATACTTGTTAGCTTGATTTACTACTGTAAATGGATTTGTTGACAAAAATATTGATGCACATTTGGAACCAAAGTAGTTGGGTAACATTCTTTCCTTTTTGTTTTAATGCTTTTGCAGGATGGCAAATTGTCTTATTATGAAATGGAACCGGAGTACAGCGTAGATATTGATGTTGACATTGACTGGCCAATTGCTGAACAGAGAGTGCTGAAGTAAGGCTATTTCTTGGAGATAAAACATTTGTGTTCATTTGGCATTCAAGTGTTCAAACCATGTACTTTTATGAATCACTCATTGGTGGTGGCCTGCAGAGCTAGGACCTGTTGTCATCTATTTTTGTGAAACACTTCTTGATCCAAACAAGTGATGATACAGAGAATGCAGATTTCTAGATTTGTACTCTTATCACTGGAACATTAAATTTTGCAGCGTACACAATAAATAAGTATGTCATAAAAACTTTTTACAAGTGAAAGGAACACCGTGCTCAGAGCAGAGTTGTTTTTCAGAGCTACAAAGATTAGTCTATGCCAACCAGAAATGGCTAAAACAGTTGCTAGTTTCTCCCCGGGTTCTCTTGATAGTTTTTGCTTTCATAACCATACTAAAGCATTCAAGGATGGTCAATATTTGAGATTAAGACCTACTGCTGTTTAAACTCTATAACTTCATTGAGCCTTCATTGGAACAACCCTGGCATTGTTTCAGGACATAAAGTCTACAGTTCTAATAGAATATAAGCAAAATATGCAGAAATAAGCACAAGCCTCTTATAATAATACACTTTATATATTTTCAACAGTTTATGGTAAGGAATGTAATTTATTCAGTAGATCTAAATCAAAAGCATATATTGCAAAAAATGCATAATTGTGTCCTGTTATGAAAAGGAAGGTTACTGAAAATATCAGTAGCCAACAGATGTGTAAGTGAGCTTAAACTCATTTTCTAAGGCAGAGCTTATGTCTATTTTGTTATTAATGTGGGCAAATGTAAAGCTATTCTAAGCCTTTGCAATAAAACAAAAAAAAAACAATTAACAATGGTTTGTTGGAAGAGCAATTCTGAGACTCTTGCCTACATTACATGTTGGTGTTCCAAGTCCTTTCAGGGAATCTGAAAAGCACCCGCTGTCTCAGGTCTTATCAGAACACGTTCCAATATGTTGTTAAATTGGTTGAAATAAAATGGGGCATAGGACCACCATACGGAAGGGAAACTTGTTGCACAACGTCCAGCATGTGCAGAAGAGATTTGCTATCATAAATCTTCACTTGTTTATACTGTTTTTCCATTTCTACGGTGCACACTTCAAAAGTAATAGTACCTCAATGAGCTGTCTTCCATAGCTAGGTGCCTCTTGCTACCATAACTGGCCCACGCCTTCAGGCACCAAAAAGAACAGTAACTCCAGTTACAGCAAAAAAATGAGGTTTGTCCCAAGTTTATTAAACCTGTGGCTTCCTACATGGAAAAATACAGTAGTTGTCAATATAGGCAGGTTTTTAAGATTTGGAATACAGCAATTGTAGATATTACAGCAGCACACAGTTTTTACAAGACGATACAAAGGAAGGTCGTGTATTGGGGAAAGGGAAAGCCAGGCTGTGGTAGAGTTGGCAGGGTGTGCTATTTGTCATATATTTTGTTTACTTTGTGGCTGAATAAAATGGGGACGGTGTATTGTATTTGTCTAAATGAAGGATGCTTAGGAAGCTGATTGCCCCCTCCGCAAATCTCCTTTTGCCTCTGCACTGGTTCTTGATGCAGCTGCTAAAGTCATGTTTTTTAGTAGGACTCATAGTTGAATCGGCATGCTTCTTAGAAAGTCCTGTAAGTTTCTCCAGACAGAGTCTACAGCTGGTGCAGGCTTCCTCAAGGGTATATGGAGTCACCATCTCTGTTCATTCAGATTTTGAAAAATAATCTGGAGTCATTGTAGTTACCGTACCATTTAACTTTAGTGCAGTACATTGACGACTTATTGATTGCATCCAAGACGAGGGACGAGTGTAAGTATGACTTGATTGCCCTGTTGAATCATTTGGGAAAATTCGGACATAAAGTGTCACCTTTTAAATTGCAGTTCTGTCAGAAATATGTGAAATACCTGGGACACCAAATTGAGAAAGGGTCACAGAGAATTTCCAGAGAGAGGATTACAATAATACTGCAGAGAAGTCCTCTGACTTCACAGACAGATGTTGGAATGTTTCTGGGAATGGTAGGCTGTTGTCGTCAGTGGACTCCAAATTTTGCTGAAATTGCTAAACCATTGCAGCAGCTGACACATAAGGAGGTTACAGATCCCATTACACTAGACCAGGATCAGATGAGAGCATTTACTGAATTGAGAGAGTTTGTGCTGAGCTCCAGTGTTGGGAATGCCTGATTACACAAAGCCATTCATGTTGTTTTGTCATGAATGTGATGCTTGTTCTTTGTCTGACTGGACACAGGTCCATGGAGGTGCTTATTGCCAGTAGCCTATTTTTCAGCTACTTTGGACCCAGTCGCAGCAGCCTTACCAGGTTGTTTGCATGCTGTTGCTGCAGTTGGTCAAAGCCTTTTTCAAAGTGCGGGAGTAGTGATGGGATACCCTCTGACAGTAATGGTTCCTCACTATGTTGAGATCTTACTGGCAAGCACGAAAACACAGTATTTGACTGGTGCCAGATTGACATGGTATGAGACAAGCATTCTAGGTGCTCCAAATGTAACATTGAAAAGATGTACAGTGCTGAACCCGGCAACATTACTTCCAAGTGATACTGTTGAAATTGAAAAAGAAGAAGACATTGAGCATGATTGTCTCGAGGTAACTGAGCTGTGTACAAAACCAAGACCAGACATCAGAGATACATGATTGGGAGAAAATGACCGAATTGTCTTTGTTGATGGTTCCTGTCTCCGAGATGGTACAGGAACTTTGAGAGCAGGATATGCTGCATGCACAATTTCAGGGACATTAGAAGCTTCTTGGCTTCGAGGTGTATATTCTGCACAAGTAGCAGAATTGGTAGCTCTTACAAGAGCGTGCCATGTTTCTGCGAGACTGAGAGTCACAGTTTATACTGACAGCCAATATGGATTTGGAATTGTTCATGATTTTGGTCAGTTGTGGTCGCAAAGAGGTTTCCTGACCTCTACTGGTTCACCTGTAAGAAATGGTGACAGAATAAAAGAATTGCTGTGTGCAATATAGTTACCTGAAGAAATTGCTGTGGTAAAATGCAGTGCACATCAAAAGACACAGGACTACGTCTCACTGGGAAATAGATATGCGGATCAAGTCGCAAGGTTTTGCGCATTGAACTGTATATCGTTCAAAGACAAGTGGGAACTGATGTCAGAAGAAAATAATACATGTACAAGTTTTGTATTGAAAGTGATCGATACTTTGGAAGGATTAAAAACATTGCATTGTAATGTTGACAAGGAATAGAAACTACTCCGGTCCAAATTAAAATGTATCCAAAGACCTGATGAAATCTGGGTTTCTGAGGAGGGTCAGATGGTCCCGCCCAATAGTTTGTCACAAATGGCCCATTACTACCATGTTCAGGCACACATTGGGAGGGATGCCATGGTTTGTTTGTTCAAGATCGACTGGTTTAATCCCAAGTTTAGGCAGGCAGCAGAGACAGTATGTCATAGCTGTATAATTTGTCAGCAGCTAAATGTGGGAAAAGGGACAGTGGTGAATTTGAGCCACATTGGAAGAGCAGGAAGTCCATTCAGCATAATGCAGTTGGATTTCATTGAAATGCCTGCGTGTGGGGGTTTGAAGTACGTGTTGGTGATTGTGTGCATTTTTAATCACTGGATTGAAACATACCCTACAAGAAGGAATGACAGTCTCACAGTAGCAAAGTTGTTGCTTAGGGAATTAATACCTCGTTTCGGATTTTCGATCTCTTTAGAATCAGAAAGGGTAACTCACTTCAAAAACGAGGTGATTAAACTCTTATGTGCAGCACTAAACATCGAACAAAAGTTGCATTGTAGTAACGCCCTGAAGCATCAGGACTAGTGGAGCAAATTAATGGTACCTTGAAATCAAGAATTGCAAAGATGTGTGCAGCTACGAATCTGAAATGGCCAGATGCATTGCCTTTGGTGTTGATGTCAATGAGAAACACACCTGACAGAAAAGAGGGCTGTCGCCCCATGAGATCCTCATAGTCAGAGCAATGGGATTACCAGCAGTTCCAGCCAATGCACTTGTGAATGTTACAGATGATATGGTGTTGGACTACTGCAAGGGTCTGGCTGATGTGGTTCGCTCTTTCTCTCAGCAGGTGCAGGCCACCACCCTGCCACCCATCCACGATCCAGGGCACAATCTGAGTGCCGGTGACCGGGTTGTTGTCCAAAAACATTTTCGCAAGACGTGCTTAGAGCCATGCTGGAGAGGGCCTTACCAGGTGGTCCTAACAACTATGACAGCTGTAAAGTGTGCAGGACTTCTGAACTGGATACACGCAAGTCATATGAAGAGAGTGGTATGGCCACAGGATCATGAAGAAGTGTTGTTGAGAGTACCAACAACAGTGAAACACGTTGCTGCACCTGAACTAGAAAAAGAACCAAGAGAGCCTGAAATTGAACAAGAGCTTGTGGAAGATGGTGCTATTACCCCTGTAAGAGACGAAAGTGAAGAATTACAGGAGGGTGCAGAAGAATCAGTCTCATTGGATACAGCAGGAGAGCCTAGATCAGCAGAGGTTCTCCCAGAAGCAGATGGTGCTGAAAAACAAATAGAGCAAGTGCCAGACCAGGGGGGGGGGGATGATCCAACTCCTTCTGAGCCCGTTGTAGGTCCATTAAGAGAAAACACTATAGAGAAAGAGAAGAAGAGTCCAATCCTGAGAAGAATATTGACAGAAGGATCGAGAAAAGGAGACAATTGACCTGAGTCGCAAGTAGGGAAAAGAAAAGAATTGGTCATAAATGAAACATTAGAGGAAGAAGTAGATACCACGGGAAAAGAAGAATTGAGTAAAGGAGGACTAAGTGGTGATCGAAAGTTGAAAATAAAAATAGCAAGTCGGTGTTACGCCGGTCCTGAATGGGCGTATGCACCTACTAATGAATGGCAACACAACTTTATGTCCTTTTGCTTTGATAGAAAGGTTCTGAGTCAGTACTTTGATGTAACCTGAAGGTAAATAAGAAGCTGAATTGTTGAACCAATCTGAAATACCTTAAAGAGACTGTTAAAAATAAACTGAGAGAGACATTGATAACCTGATTTGACAATGAAAACCGGATATGACAAGCTAATAATTGATTTTGACAAAAAGGGTTGCTGGATGTGAAACTGAACTGTGAGAAAATAATTTTCTTATTTTTGATTTTTACTGCACTTTATAGAAGAGTTGCTTCTGCTTTCTGATTCTTTACAGATCACGGCTGAGATAAATGATCAAGGTAGAAATGCTAGGCTCTGTAGATATGAGTGTTGGATTGGCAATTATGTGTGGCACCTTGTTTATAGTGATTATTGTGGGAATGTCTGTTCTTGATGTGAAAGAAGCCACTCATACTTCTGCTCCTGAGACTACTACACTAACCGCTTTGGAGAGGTTTGAGAAATATTTGCATGATTATACTATCGCTTGTTGAGCGAGTATGTTGAAACAATGGATGCAAAGTCAGTGGAGGAAGGAGTTACGTACCACAGCTTACCTTTAACCTATGGAATAAGAAGTAGCTTGCTACAAACAAGGTTCTATAATCAAGAGTATGTACAGTATTTTTACTCCAACTATGATTTGGTGTTTTCATTTGTTCCTAAAATTAGATATTTGAGCAGAGTAGCTAAACAGCACAATATAGTATTAGTTAGAGGATTCTTTGAACCTACACTAACATTTGGAACAGCTTACGCGCATAAGAATAACCTTACATTCTTGCTTACACCTTTAGAGAAGAGCTTCATTGGGCATACTGATGACAGGAGAAAAGCATTAAAAGAAAAATCAGAAAAAGGTTTAGAGAAAAGGACTTACAAAAATGATTATGCTTACACTGGAATTAAAACGCAAGGAAAATTATCATCAGATGCATTACATGTAGGGACGTTTTGTGTATATATAGGCCAGAATCATGCACTGACACTTTATTTGTGGGAACGAGTGAATGTAGGCATGTGTTTTTGTTTCAGAGTAAATGGACTTTTATGCTGAATGGTCTGGACCCTGCAATTCCTGGGATCTATTATATTTGTGTACTTAATTCTGATTATCGTCTTCCAAGAGGATGGTACGGGACATGTTAGCTGGGGATAGTTTTCCCAAAGATTTATCAGACTTTCTGAAATTGCCTGAATTACATCATAAGCGACAGAGGAGGGAAGCCTCTTCTGCAGTTGTGGGAGATATCTTTGGTGCGGTGATTCCTTCAGCGGGAGTCATCCTGAATTCTATCAAGATACGAAAGTTGTCTACTATTGTGGATAACATGCTGACAAATTTTACAGGGGCAATACTCCTGATAGATACTGAATTAGCTGCGGATAGAGCTATGAAGCTTCAAAATCGCCTTGCTTTAGACATCCTTTTAGTGAAGTACGGTGGAGTCAGTAAGTAGATAAGAGGCTTACTCACTAACCAGATTAACTCAAGTAAGGATTTGAAGGAATTGAAGGGACCAGGTGTTTAGGAAAAGGTTGGAAAAGTATTTGCATCAGTGGGAAATTGGCTTAGTAACATTTGGAATGCGGTATTATAAAAAATCATACAGGGAATAGTAATTGTGATTGCTTGCATATTAGGATTATGGGGTTCATGTAAACTATGTCAAAAGATTAAATTGAGAAGATCTAAAAATAATCAGAGGAGGGAAGAACGAAATAGGGAAAGAATCTATAGAGAAGATTTGAGAAGAAGACAAAACGCAGAGGAGATAGTTGTGAAATGATGGTAAAAGAATGGTGTGATGACCTATTTAGTCATCGGAGGAGGGACTATTGAGCAGATATGTTAACTAAAAATTATGAATGCATGTTTATGCGTTTTGATTAACAAGAAAATTATAGAAAAAGTAATCATAGAAATATTAATGTGCACGTTTGAAAATGTGCCCACAAAGAATGGCTACCAACTTAAACAAGTTGTACTAAAATCATTAAAAATGCGTGAAATATTGAAAATGTGCAATAACAATGTAGTAATATGTTACATTAAGATGTAGAACATATGTTTTGCATTATATTGTAGAGCTAACGTAGCCGAAGCTGTGGCCTAGTTTTGCCAGCCCTCGAGCAGCAGCAGAATAATCATGAAATGTAGAAAAGCTAATGTGATGAACTAACCATGAACTATTCGCTGTTAATAAAGTCTGCTTAGCTAGAACTTTCTGCAATGTACCGACGGATAGGAGATGAGGGAAATAGAAGTTGAAACATTCATTGTTCAGAGCAAGCTAGATGTACTTCCCAGGACTCGAACGATAGAGACACTGACTGGAGAAGAAGATGCAACATTTTCGATATCCGATGAGCCGGATGATGAGGACATCGTGTGGTGAACCAATCGACAACCTGAGAGCAACAAAATATTAGAATTCATAGATTTGAAAAATTTAATGTATTAGGTAGCGTCACATATGGTGATTAATTGACCAATTAGAAATTAGGGGATGGACTGGGCAACTTTGATATAATGTCGTGACAAGGGGGAAATCTTCAGAACTGTTGGGGATATTTTAGGGGCAGACGTTGGAAGAGAGACTTCGATACTGGGGAGAAGAGATTCAAGACTTCGGCCCTCATTATGACCCTGGGGGTCGGTGGAGAAGTGGCGGTATTACCGCCAACAGGCTGGCGGAAAAGAAATTGAATTATGACCATGGCAGTTACCGCCATGGTCATCCGCCTCTTCTCTATTCCGACCACCAGGGCGGAGACGACCGCTGGGCTGGAGACATAGGTCTCCAGCCCGGCGGCCGTCACAAGACCGCAAGGTATCATGACCCTGCTGACCGCCATGGATTTCAGGTGGTTTGGAACCACCATGAAATCCATGGTGGTAGGCACTATCAGTGCCAGGGAATCCCTTGCCTGGCACTGATAGGAGTCTCCCCCACTGCCGAGTCCTCGCCCCCCTGCCACCCCCCAAAGGTGGCAGGACCCCCTCCCCACCCCTACCCCGAACATTGCAACACACCCCCACCCTACACGCATACAGACACCACCAATACACATACCCGCACGAATACCAACATACACACAGTCATACACGCACACATACATACAGACATGCACGCACACATACTGACAGACATACAAACAGACAGACGCGCACATTTTCAACCACACAGCACCCCCGCATGCACACACCCCCTCTACATACTCACACCCCCTCTACATACTCACACCCCCCCCCCATGCATGCACACAACATACAACACCCCCCTCCCCTAACGGACGATCAACTTACCTTGTCCGTTGATCTTCCGGGAGGGGACGGGATCCATGGGGGCTGCTCCACCGCCAGCACCCAGTCACCAGAACATCACCACGCCGAATCACGGAACGTGATTCGGTGGGCGGTGTTCTGATGATGGGGAGGTGGAGGTGGAGGTGGAGGTGGAGGTGGAGCAACCTCCACTTCCCCGCCGACCGCCAGTATGGCTGCTGTCGGCTCTCCGTCCGAAAAAGGACTGAGGGCTGCCAGCAGTCATAATTCGCTGAGCGGAAAACCGCTTGCACTGGCGGTCTTCAGCACGGCGGTTCCTCAGCGGTCTGTCAAAAAGACCGCCGAGGTTGTAATGACCACCAAAGTCTCTGGGCTCATGCTCTTGAGAGCCTGATGCGATGCTGACCGATTGACCTGAAGACGAAGACTGACTTAGTTGCTGATCCATTCCGTGGATAGGTAGCTATGACAATGTGACTGATTAACTTTTTGTGCCTTTCTTTCCAGGTACCAACTGCGCGGTTTAAATAGTTTTGCTTTTTTCTCTTAGCTAGATGTTTTCCGGATTCATGTTCTAAATTGTTTTCGCATGAAGTCCCACATCCTAATGCTAATCTGTGTTAGGTAAGGTTCCTTTGGGTGACCCTGACAGTGACAAATGATTGACGAACTGTTTGCTGAACTCTGCTGTTAATGTTGGTATATTCATCTTTGTTGATTTATGCTGAAGCATTAGAGCATATGTTTTCTCAAGTTTTGATTAGATTGTTATTGGTGGTCACTAATGAACTAATTCTGAGCTGATTGAATAAAGTTTGAATTAACCGTATGGATTAGTATTGTAACAAATAGGGAAATACCAATTGTTGAAACGTAGATTGAGTTGTGGTTATTCATGAAATATTGTCACTATTGTCTAATGATAATGTTTTCTTAGTAGTTATTGATTTGTATATTGATTATTGATGAGCATTGATTACGACGTAGCTAGGATACTCCATGCGAATCAAAAGCTTTATCGGCCTATACGCGTCCCTGTAAGGAAATGCCTCCTTGGCATGGTTACCCCCTGACTTTTTGCCTTTGCTGATGCTATGTTTTGATTTGAAAGTGTGCTGAGGCCTGCTAACCAGGCCCCAGCACCAGTGTTCTTTCCCTAACCTGTACTTTTGATTCCACAATTGGCACACCCTGGCATCCAGGTAAGTCCCTTGTAACTGGTACACCTGGTACCAAGGGCCCTGATGCCAGGGAAGGTCTGTAAGGGCTGCAGCATATCTTATGCCACCCTGGGGACCCCTCACTCAGCACAGACACACTGCTTGCCAGCTTGTGTGTGCTGGTGAGAACAAAACGAGTAAGTCGACATGGCACTCCCCTCAGGGTGCCATGCCAACCTCACACTGCCTATGCAGTATAGATAAGTCACCCCTCTAGTAGGCCTTACAGCCCTAAGGCAGGGTGCACTATACCATAGGTGAGGGCACCAGTGCATGAGCACTGTGCCCCTACAGTGTCTAAACCAAACCTTAGACATTGTAAGTGCAGGGTAGCCATAAGAGTATATGGTCTGGGAGTCTGTCAAACACGGACTCCACAGCACCATAATGGCTACACTGAAAACTGGGAAGTTTGGTATCAAACTTCTCAGCACAATAAATGCACACTGATGCCAGTGTACATTTTATTGTAAAATACACCCCAGAGGGCACATTAGAGGTGCCCCCTGAAACCTTAACCGACTATCTGTGTAGGCTGACTGGTTCCAGCAGCCTGCCACAACCGAGACATGTTGCTGGCCCCATGGGGAGAGTGCCTTTGTCACTCTGAGGCCAGTAACAAAGCCTGCACTGGGTGGAGATGCTAACACCTCCCCCAGGCAGGAGCTGTAACACCTGTCGGTGAGCCTCAAAGGCTTACCCCCTTTGTTCCAGCACCGCAGGGCACTCCAGCTAGTGGAGTTGCCCGCCCCCTCCGGTCACGGACCCACTTTTGGCAGCAAGGCCGGAGGAGATAATGAGAATAACAAGGAGGAGTCACTGGCCAGTCAGGACAGCCCCTAAGGTGTCCTGAGCTGAAATGACTCTAACTTCTAGAAATCCTCCATCTTGCAGATGGAGGATTCCCCCAATAGGGATAGGATTGTGACCCCCTCCCCTTAGGAGGAGGCACAAAGAGGGTGTACCCACCCTCAGGGCTAGTAGCCATTGGCTACTAACCCCCCAGACCTAAACAAGCCCTTAAATTTAGTATTTAAGGGCTCCCCTGAACCTAAGAATTTAGATTCCTGCAACTACAAGAAGAAGAGGACTGCTGAGCTGAAAGACCCCTGCAGAAGAAGAAAAGAAGACACCAACTGCTTTGGCCCCAGACCTACCAGCCTGTCTCCTGCCTTCTAAAGAAACCTGCTCCAGCGACGCTTTCCCCAGGACCAGCGACCTCTGAATCCTCAGAGGACTGCCCTGCTTCAAGAAAGACAAGAAACTCCCGAGGACAGCGGACCTGCTCCAAAAAGACTGCAACTTTGTTACAGAGGAGCAGATTTAAAGACCCCTGCAATCCCCGCAAGAAGCGTGAGACTTGCAACACTGCACCCGGCGACCCCGACTCGACTGGTGGAGAACCAACACCTCAGGGAGGACCCTCCGGCGGCTCCGAGACTGTGAGTAACCAAATTTGTCCCCCCTGAGCCCCCACAGCGACGCCTGCAGAGGGAATCCCCAGGCTCCCCCTGACCGCGACTGCCTGACTCTAAAATCCCGACGGCTGGAAAAGACCCTGCACTCGCAGCCCCCAGCACCTGAAGGATCAGAACTTCAGTGCAGGAGTGACCCCCAGGAGGCCCTCTCCCTTGCCCAGGTGGTGGCTACCCCGAGGAGCCCCCCCCTTGCCTGCCTGCATCGCTGAAGAGACCCCTTGGTCTCCCATTGATTTACATTGGAAACCCGACGCTTGTTTCCACACTGCACCCGGCCGCCCCTGTGCCGCTGAGGGTGTACTTTTTGTGTGAGCTTGTGTCCCCCCCGGTGCCCTACAAAACCCCCCAGGTCTGCCCTCCGAAGATGCGGGTACTTACCTGCTGGCAGACCGGAACCGGGGCACCCCCTTCTCTCCATTGAAGCCTATGCGTTTTGGGCACCACTTTGAACTCTGCACCTGACCGGCCCTGAGCTGCTGGTGTGGTGACTTTGGGGTTGCTCTGAACCCCAAACGGTGGGCTACCTTGGACCCCAATCTTAACCCCGTAGGTGGTTTACTTACCTGCAAAACCTAACAATATTTTACCTCCCCCAGGAACTGTGAAAATTGAACTGTGTCCACTTTTAAAACAGCTATTTGTGTTTTATGTGAAAAGTATATATGCTACTGTAATTATTCAAAGTTCCTAAAGTACTTACCTGCAATACCTTTCAAATGAGATATTACATGTAGAATTTTAACCTGTGGTTCTTAAAATAAACTAAGAAAAGATATTTTTCTATAACAAAACCTATTGGCTGGATTTGTCTCTGAGTGTGTGTTCCTCATTTATTGCCTGTGTGTATGTACAACAAATGCTTAACACTACTCCTTTGATAAGCCTACTGCTCGACCACACTACCACAAAATAGAGCATTAGTATTATCTCTTTTTGCCACTATCTTACCTCTAAGGGGAACCCTTGGACTCTGTGCATACTATTCCTTACTTTGAAATAGTGCATACAGAGCCAAATTCCTACAGTCCCCTTGTAAGTTTACTTACTAAGGACCAGGCGCGCTAACAGAAGCAAAAGAGTAATAGTGTAAGCCAATTATGAGACTATTCCAATTGTCCACTCTCCCGAATACTTGAGTTTATTTGTGTTTTGTGTCAGTTGTATATGTTATTGTATGTTGCATATATCCTGTAATTGGAATCATTCTGCAGCAACTGTGCTGATTAAAATGAACTCCGTTTTTTGCGATGGTCACCAGGGAGTAATGCTTAGTGAGACTAATGAGGAGAGTGGAGTAATGTAGTTGACTGTCTAAAAGGCTTTTGAGACTACCCACCTATCCATAAGATAAATGTGCAAGAAGCGACTGTGAAAGGTTGTGGTGAATAAATTAGAAATGTGTAAAAGTGCTGTGTCTGTGAAGTGGAGGGTATGTAGCACATTGGAGGTGTTAAGATTATTGAAGGAAAGGTAATGTGTGAGTCGCTCAAAGAATGGTCATCTTAGATATTTTCAAATATTGGAAGCTGGTTTAAGGGGGTGAGCGGTTATTATTTTCAAATATTGGAAGATGGTTTAAGGGGGTGAGCGATTATCGGCAGTAAATAGTTTTAGGAGAGTAGGAACCACTGTTGGCCTGCTCTTTTACTTCACTGGTTAGACTCACAAAGCAGAACAGCACTTCTACACACTGAAGTGCCAATGTAGTAAGGTCTGAGAATCCTCCGGCAGCCTCTTTCTAAAACAAATGGCTTGGCATCTGTTTTGTTTTCTGAACGAAACAAGCTTCTTCATAGTTATTGATTCAGGAGAGTAGCTACTAATTTCTGTACTGAGGTCTAACTGGCCTCCTTCCTGCAATGTTTACCCCAAATGGTGTGAGCAAAGCCATGAGTGTTTTAGTTGATAGAATTTCCTGTATGTACCCTTTGGCGATGGACCCTTGTTGCTTCATGTCTGGGAGTGCATTCTGAATTTTACACGGGGTGGAGAGGGCATTCCCTGTGAGTTCCATAGCTTGAAGACCTTCTCCCTGTTGAATTTACCTTTCTTTCAATACCCTCTTGCCCCTCTTCCAATCACGCATTTCGTCTCACCTAATCTCTTCATAAAGGTTCAAAAATCTCTGGAGCTTTGTGTTGCTTGGGCTGCAGCCCTATCAGGAGATCAACTTAAAAGGTTTCTCTCCCTACTGACGGCACGTCTTTTGGGTCAGAGTGCTCTGGAATGCCTCATTCTGAGTCCTCTCTAATTCTGTGGCAGTGAAGGCTTATGCAAGAATTTTGGATTTTCAACAGGAGCTTCTGCTTAAGCATCTGGAGTGGTTCAGGCTTCGATTTTCCTCTATCCTCTACAGACCATGGCTTTCGATCCACAGGGTGTTCATACAAGAGGAGGAGTTTAAATAAGACTTGGGATCTAGATCCCCCTTTCTCTGCCTCTGCCTTTAGGAAATCGACCCTAGGACATTATCCAAAACTATTGGAGTACTACTAGTTTCGATCAGCCCAACAGAAAATGTTGAGTTTGTTAACCTTCATTTAAATTGATGTGTTATGTATGACCATGGAGGACCAAAGTAGTTGTCCCTTAGACCTTTTTAGGTCGAGGGCGCAAGCGCTCTGACGTGTTGTAATCTATCTGTGGGCTTTTAACCACGCCCACTGCACGCTCATCACAGTCATTCGTTCATTGATTTGCGTTTCAAAAATCCTTCTTTATCATTGGTAAATGCTTTATGTTTGTCCCTCCTTGGGGCAGTTTTGTTACCGCCTTGCAGCCTGCCCCTGTTGCATGGATAATTTCATCTTTGCCCATACGTTTGACTGCGAGCGAATTTCTTTTTCCATTTGTGTTTTTCCTTCGCGCTCATGCTGGCCGTGGCACTTTGAATCTGCTAGCTTAAGTCAACTATTTTACTTTTCATTTTCAATTTATGTGGCAAGAAAAGTCCAGTTAGACATTTCAAACGCTAGTACTTCCACCTCGAGCAAACGCAAGACCCATTTATTAAAAATGCTTGTTCGATTTGGATCTGCAGATGTTGTAGAGGAAGTAGGCAGAGTTCCTCTAAACTTCAGTCAATAATATCCGAAAATTACAAATGCACTTTTTGAATTATCTACGATTAGTGACTGGCCTGCCATTTCATAATATGAACAGATCCTTCCACAGGGTATTAATTGCCTTTTAACGAAGATATGCAATTATGTTGTTGTCAGTCCCTTCCAGATCCGTCTTTTTCTCAGACGTCATGCGTCATGACAGACTTTTGATATGTTCTGCCCCGGTCTCTAATGTTTCTGAAAGGTATTTTTCTAACAATGCTTTGCTCGTCTTTTCTTTTACTTTCGTTGTTGATCTTTTGATTCCCTAGTTGGTGTGTATTAGGAACTTCATAATTTCTCTACATGTTCTTGCGCTAGCCAAATGCAATAAACACACGAAAATTATAGAAGCAGGGACAGTAACTGACTGAATGTTTTCTCAGCCTTCGTTCAGCAGAATATGAAATAAGCATGAAAAGTATGCTACTTTAACTAATGTCCCATTGAATGTCTCTTATAGCAGCTAAATCGTGTTCTTATTGATGAAACCTCCGTCATATTATTAGACGTTAGAAATCTTCTTCCCAATGTTGCATAACAAGAAAAATGAATGGCGTTTTTGATGAAATAATATATTTTTTAGGTACGGTTATTTGGGAGAAGACGCAGTACAAAATGTGAAGCTTCTTGTATGCAACATCGATGGATGTCTAACATCAAGTCAAGTAACGCCATCTGCAAACAAAAATGAAAACACCACTGACGACTGCGAATGGGATGCAGCTGGAATTAGTTTGTTGAAAGAGAAAGGTATCAAGGTAGGCATCCCTAGCATTTCTTGACTGAAGACTTCTAAAAAAAATGGTGACTTGTTCTGACCTTGTTAGTGGAGACTAATCTACCTTTTGTCCTTGAAAGTTGAGACTGGATCCAGCTGGACTGAATAGAGTTGCAGCCTCACATAGAAGAAATGATGGTGCCCAGATCACGAGGTTGGCAAGCATGTGTTCTCATCCAGTCCGCACTAGCTCCTGGGCTGCTTGAATAGTGCATCGGTAGGCGGTTTTTACCGCCGATGTTGTAATGTGGGCCAGTATTGACATCTGTCCTTGGGATTTTGCTCTTTTCATGGTCTTGTGTGCTGGTGATTTACAAGAGGTGACGTGTTTCTCTCTTCTATAGATCTGAACAATGCCTTATTGGAGGTGTAGTTTCTAACTCGATTATATTATTGTAATAGGAACGTTAGAGTGCAGTCCGTAAGTGGAAAGCCGAGGTAACTGCTCCAGAGAAGCATTTGGCATTAATATGTGCTTTCATGTCTCCACTTTCTAAGGGGAATATTCTTGGATTAATGGTAGGAGTGCCATTCTATCGTTGGGTCTCATTTGGTGTTGCATCTGCTTGGTTGTGAATGCGTGGAAGGGACAACTCAGCTGTTATATGCCATCATAATTCCTCTGAAATAATTATGTCGGGCTTCAAATCCCCAACATAAACATGTTGTTTATCACACTTGTGCTGCTGCCGTGTCCTCTTTTGTGCCTCCTTTGTGCTCCTTTGATCTAATTCTACCTTTGCTCCAACAGGTAATGTTTATTTCTGGAAGGAGTTTTTCTGGAGAGGCAAGTTCCTTGACTGAGTTTGATTGCAAAATGGAAGTGAATGTGACAGACAAGCAAGCTGCTGTGGAGAAAGAAATGAAGTTTCTTCAGGCTTCCTGGAACGAAGTAGCATACATGGGTCAGTAGATTGTTTTCGATTGTTAATCTGTAATTTGACTTGTTTGCAAAGGCGGTGTGTTTTATCAGTCATATTGATAGCTGAAACAATAATTGGAATGTCCACACACGGTTCTCAGATTTGTGGTGCAAAGTGGTAGCTGCTCTGATATCACATACTGAAGCTCTCAGTGGGTATTCTTCACACCTGCTTCTTTCTGCCTATTGCACATTCATTTCTGCTAATAGTTGGCCTCCTTCCCTACTGTTCACTTTAATGCACCTCTGCTTGTCCATCACCGCCAGACCGAATTTCTCGATCTCTTGTTTTCCCAATCTGGGCTAGGGTATGTTGCATTTTAAAATGTAGTATTAAACAGTAAGTAAACTCTCACATTGCACCTTTCAGTCTGTTGCTCACTCGGTTATACTAGTTTTAGGTTTAGTGTTTTTTGTTGCACAGTCTAGAGCAACAGACACTTGCTGATGTGGTTTTACACGTCTGGTTTGTACTTTTGTACTGGGAGTACATTCATTCTACTTTGTTTTTGCCCCTTCTACATTTTTTAAAGTCCTAAATCAAATCCCAATCCCATTATGTCATCACTCATGCAACAACATCCCTAAGCATTCTATATGTTTACATGGCAAACCATAACAAGGGATGGGGAGCAACTGGGGGGTGGGTGAGGGAGATATCAAAGGGGAAGCGCCATCAAAAGGACAAGAGAGCAGCGGAGGAGTCTAAGCCCAATGGAGGTGTGGGGGATACCTAGAAGCCACAAACTGATGTGGTGTGGTGAAGCAGTGGACAGCGAGAAGCTGATTTCAGTATTATCCTGTGAAGGACTGGAGATTCTGGGTAGAATAGTATGGAATGTTAAATCGTTAAACTGCATTGTAGAAGGATTTTTTACTATCATCTGTATGCAACAAGAATAGATAAAAGCAGCCTGAGAGCAAATACATTACCAGTTACTAATTAACTTGAGACCAGATAAGGAGTATCACGCTAATAGTAAACAGTCAAACTATTTGTGCACTAAAACGTCGTAGAAAAAGAACTTCCTATTACATTCGGAGATTGAGCTATTACACAAATGTACAGTTGATGCTACACAGATACAGGCGGTAAAGAGACTTTGACAAAGTTTAAATAGTGCTATTTAGGAGACCAAAAAAGATTCAGGAAGTCAAGGGCTGGTTAGATCTGAGTGAGATCATAGTATCTACTGGCATAACATGAAAGGAAAAGGGCAAACACAAGTGTTTGGCAGAAATGTGCCACTCAAAGCATGGGTATATGAGAGTATCTTGTTGCATTATAGGTATACACTCATACATCCAAGAGTTTGTTTCCTTAATTTTGTGTGTACCTTTCAACAAGCAGAGCACATATTCAGGAAAAGCATATCTGAGTGCTTGGGCCCAAAATGACTGCCTGCTGCCTTTTACAAACATGATACTGATTGCTGGACCCTAAGATTACTTTTTTTCCCCTCAAATTGTTTGGTCTTAATGACCATTCCGGATTGTTGGCATGGCTCGGTTTTAACAACCATTATACAAAAAAGATTAATTGCCAAACCTGAGCAGATGCAGATTAATAGGGTTGTTAAGATGTGGAGTCAAAATATTATGCAAAACTACTACAAAAAGACTTAGAATTTTGGGCCATTAACTTCACTCTAATGCCGTTCAATCAAACTGATTTCTAAGCAGTGATGCAAACTGGTGATAATTTAGTGTATTTATACATGTTCATTGAGAAGGTAGTGTAAAAGAAATCTACGTTATATACATCTTTTTGTCAACTTATTAGGCATTTGACCGCATTGACAGAAACCGCCTATGGGTACATTGGATAACTGGCTCATCCCTCCACATTTACTGCCTGCTATCCAGCTGCTTTATTCCGTACCTGGGTAATTGTCAAGCTGGCATAAACCGGTCACTCTTCGCTTAGAATTAATCACCCACAGGCCGCAAACAAGGGAGCATGCTTGCACCTTTGCTTTTTAATTTGCAGCATCCCGTTTACAACTTCAATCCACTATGTACGAAGTTCCATTCGCAAATATTGGTTCAGGACATATAACTGCCCACCAGTTCGCAGATAACATTGTGTTACTAAAGCCCATTGGCGTGGGCCCTCAGAAATTATTAAATGTGCTGGATACCTTTTTCCAAATCAGTCATCTTACTGTCAATCTCAGTTAAATATATTAAAACATGGCCTCTGGCATTTAAGCAATTAAATAGTTGAAAATGCCTCGAAAATAAACATTTAGATGCTTGGTTCTTTGAGAGAGACGGTCACCAACAACGTATAAACTCACTCAAACCAAGTGTCTTCATTCTGTTTGTCTTAAACAGTTTGTCTGTTTGTAATATTGAATGAAGTCAACCGAAAATCCTGCATATTCTACAGTAGCGAAGACCAAGCTAATTTGCACATTAGCATATAGAACGGCGATCTTTCCTGGCAAACTTGTATAATGTTTCACAATGTAACATCTTCAGCTCCTTATTTATGCTTATTTATGCTCCCACGGAGTTCATCACATTGACAGACCAGACTGGAGCTAGGCCTGGTGAATCAGCACTTAGTACTAAGACTTCTTGAAATACTGTAAAAATAAACTCCGATAATAAATACTCCTGAGATTTACATTAGGGAAAATATTAACGGGGGGAAATCCCAGTGAAAAAATCATGTTGCATATTTCTAAACTCTGCCTTAACGTCTTTAAAGGGCACATGAATCAAAAATTCTACTTTATCAATTCAAATGTGCAATAAATAAAATTACACAACAAGTTTCATTATCTGAGGCTAAGTCGATGTTTCAAAGAAGACGACATGCTTGGCTAGTAATAAACAATTTCTAACAGTTTAGGCCACATACCTAGTTAGTTGAAGCATACTCTGCTTATTATAAGCTAAAATCAATCCAGTCACATTTTTGCCTTCTCCCAATGTTGGATTTCTTCCCAGTGGACACAGTTGCCGAGTACAAAGGAATGCAGGATGCAAGAGCACAAATCAGAATTGCTTGTACATATCTTATGTGCGTACCCATTTTTAATCGCATAACGTAGGCAGTGACTGTGAAATTCCTTGTTTTAACATTCAGATCTGGTGCCATTCCACTATCTTTTGCTGGAAAAGTGATCACCTGCAAGTGATGACTAGATTTATAAAATCCATGAATAGTGTTGACATTTTTTTCTCCAAGTCAAACCAGTAGTAGCCGTGTTGTACTGTTGCAGAATTAACAAACCTCAGAGAGCCTCCTATGTAGGCTGCTTATCACACAATGTCCCGTATATTGCTGTGATGTGATTTTCACAGTCTTCAATCCTCTTAACAGGTTCAAGTTTTCTTGGGGTCTGTTCTGTACACTCTCCCCTTACAAGCCCTAGTATCTTGCCTCATAGTAACTTTGTAGAATGTAATTTTATAGTGCTCAAGTGGTCCTGAATGTAAATTACTAATTGATTCAGTTCATTGCTTACTCTTTAGGAGTTTTTTTTTTTTTTTTTTGTAATGTGAAGTAAAAGCAAAATATTGGACTCCCTGCTCTGTAACTTTAGGGATGGCAATGTCACACAGGTTCACCCTCCTTTGCTATGGACTTTTAAGTATCTTTTTTAATGGTTTAAGCTATCAAATAAAATTGAATTTGTATCTGTATGAATCAGCATATTTTACTTGCATGTAAAGTATACATTTTTCCAGGCATAAGCCTTTCTTAACCTCTCAAAATATTTGTGGATTGCCCATGTGTTTAATAATCAACCCTGATAAATGTGTAGCCTTTCTCCATCATAAGTACCCTATCTGTAAGTAAACCATGTGAATGCCCTGTATTTCTCAGTAGATTATCCTCTGTGATTGCAAATGACGTAGGGAATGAGATGGATGAAACTTGTATCAGTAGCAGCAGTGAAGGGGCCTCTGTGCAGGGGTGTCTTAGCCGCCTTAGAAAAAACAGCTGTAAATAAACTTCTTGTTCAGGATTAAGTTATATGAGAACTTGATTCTGTCTCTGGCTGTAAAGAGGGGAACCAGGGTGTGTCGTTGCTTAGGTTGTCTAGGAGGTTGGTGAAGTTGCAGTTGTTTGGGTCGTCTAGATGGAAATTGAGATCCTCTAAAAACATACAGTGAGTCAAGTCAATGACCAGGGTGGTGATGGGGAAAAATCAGAGACCCAGTGGTCCACTGCCCTCAACTCCAACAAACCCACCCTCTCGGGGAACCTTGAGAAAGATGCCCACAATCTACCCTAATGGATCCACAATGGCACCAACAAAATTGCCCCCACAAGGAACTTCACCTCCAGAAGATCCAGCAAGCCTGCAAAGTGGTTCACCCCCAGACTCTGCACGCTCAGGAGAGAATGCAAACTGGTAGAAAGACAATGGCACAACAGCAGAGACCAAGCAGACCGCACCACCTTCAAAGGAGCACTGAACAAATACCGTCTTTGCTTCAGAAAAGCAAAAAAGATTGCCCTACTCAGCCGCATCGAGGAAGGCACCAACTGATCAAAGGAACTTTTCAAGATCGTCAAAGAGTTCTCTTGCCTGGCAGCCACCGAAAACACAATCCAACCCTCACAGACCCTCTTATGGTACACTAGCCAACTTCTTCCATGACAGAATCAGGGCCATTTACAACAACTTTTACCCCAACCCACCAACAGGTACCACCTTCTGGCCCCTTCAGGTGACTCCCCCCCCCCAGCCACCTGATCAGACTGGAAGCTTCTGTCCAGCCAGGAAACAGCAGCCCTCATGAGTTCCACCTACTCCGGCTCACTCAACGACCCTTGCCCCCACTACATCTTCAACCTGGGCCTGAGGGAAATCAGCAGCATCCTCGCTCCCACCCTCAACACCTTCGTCAGGACTATGAAAACCCCCGAAGCATGGAGGCAAGCATAGATCAAACGCCATCCGTCGACCCCAGCGAACTCCAAAGTGACCACCCTTTATCACTGTTCCCCTTCCCAGATAAGGTTCTGGAAAGAGCCATCAACCAACAGCTCTCTGAACACCTGGAAATACACAATCTACTGGACACCTCTCAATGCGGTTTCTGCACCAGTCAGAGCACTGAGACTTCCCTGATGGCTGCAGTGGATGACAATAGGTCCCTTCTCAACCACAGAGAGAGGGCTGCCCTGATCCTCCTCGACCTCTCCACTGCATTCAACACAGTCTCCCACTACACCCTCACGTCCAGACTCCACCATGTCAGGATCCAAAGCAACACCCTCAAATGGATCCCCGCCTTTCTCGTAGGATGCACCCAGAGATTCCGCCTCCCACCTTTTACCTTGGAACCAAAGAGCATTGTATGCGGCATCTCCAGGGTTCCTCTCAGCCCCACCCTTTTCAACACCTACATGACGCCGTTGGCCTAAATTGTTCGTTCCCACAGTCTCGACATCATCTCATACGCTGCCGGCACTCAACTCACATCAATCAATCAAAAGAAATTGTAGAGCGCGCTACTCACTGATGAGGGTCTCAAGGCGCTGGGGAAGGGGGGACCGGGGGGGGGGGAGAGAGGGAGGGTCACTGATCGAACAACCATGTCTTGAGCTCATACTCTCCGTCACCGAAGACCACGCCACCCCTAGAGCCAACTTCAGCAATGCCATGACTCACGTTGTCGAATAGATGAGATCCAACTGCTTGAAACTGAACACAGACAAGACTGAGGTGAACATTTTCGGAAACAACACCTCCTCCTTGGATGACTCCTGGTGGCCCTCTACACTCGGACAACCACAGACCCCAACTGACCACGCCCGCATCCTTATCATCATCAACAACAAATTCACCTTAAAGCAACAGATAAATGCAGTGGCCTCCTCCTGCTTCCACAACCTCTGCATGCTACGGAAGATTTTCAGATGGATCCCTATCGAATCCAGAAAGACAGTAACCCAAGCCATCATCTCGAGCAGATGGTTTGGAGGCTCCTCCACCGCCTCCAAACCATCCACAATGTAGCGGTGAGACTCATTCTTGACCTTCCCAGGCAGACCTGCGTCACCCCCCCACCTCAGGTCTCCATTGGCTGCCCGTTCACAAGAGGTGCAAATTCAAGGTTCTCACCCTCGTGTACAAAGCCCTCCACAACATTGGACTCAATCTCATCAACCACAGACTCTCCTTCCACCAGCCCACCAGGGAGCTCTGTTCTACCACCGATGCCCTGCTCAAGTCCCAAAGAGTTTGCCGCAGTTGCTGCTCTGGATGATCCTTCTCCTACCTCACTGCCAAAATCTGGAATTACCCCCCCCTCCAGCATACCACTCACGCCATCCTCAACTTCAGGAGGGAGCTCTTACTTTCCCTCTCAGATAAGTTCCCCAACAAAGGAAACACGTTCACCACCTAAATGACAGAAGTCTCTCTAACTGGATGAAAGCCAACTTTCTCAAGCTCAACTCCGACAAGACAGAAGTAGTGATCTTTTGGCAAGAACACCTTAATATGGGACTCCAACTGCTGTCCTTCCTTACTCTGCCCCACCATACTCTGCCCCACTCCCAGCGTTAATGGCAGGAACCTCTGAATAGACATTAACTGGACATGAGAGCACAAGTCAACACTGCCACTACATCCTACTTGAAGAAATTCCAATGACTGCCAAGCAACACTAGAAAAATTATCACTCGAGCCCTAGTCACCAGCAGGTTGGACTACGGGAGCACACTCTATGCCACAATCACCAAGCAACTCATTGGAAGTCTACAGACCATCCAGAACTCGGCAACCAGGTTCATCCTTAACCTCCAACACAGAACACACAACTCTGAGTTCCATCTGGCTCCCAATGCACAGATGTGATCATTTCAAACTACTCACACACACATTTGAGGCACTACTAAATTTAAGCCGCACCTGCCTGAACAGTCACATCTCCTTCTGCCAGCCACTCAGATACCTCCGCCCTGCAGGCCTCCTACTCTCATACATGTCGCTCATAAACAGACCCAAATCAGGAGGAAGGGCATTCTCTTACATCACTTCTAGAGCATAGAACAGGCTACCATTCCACATTAGAGCTTCTTCCTATATTCTTGAATTCTGCAAGATGCTGAAGACCTAGCTTTTTCAAGTAACCAACTTTCCATAGGTAGTGCCAGACACACACATCTGCTCAGCGCGAGGATACCCTCAAGGGCAATAGTGAGCTTTACAAATTCACATTATGTAAAATATTCCGTTTATGTTCACATTTTATGAGCTTTTATTTTTTTAATCTTATTATCTATGTTCCAATTGACTATTGCATTGTTTCACGAATCATGTTGAAATCTTTTTTGTCAACTGACTGACTTAATAGGCACTGCATTGCAGTTTCCTATGTTCAGTATAATACTACCGTTTTACCATGAGATGGCAGTGTTCAATAACAAAAGCAATTTTCCAGTAAGAAGTACATATCGCTGTTTCAGTCACCTGATTTTTCTCAAGGTTTCAGACAGTTTCACTTGGGTGGTGCCACGTAACCACTAGAGGTCTGAGCACTGTACAAAAGCTGACCATAACGTAACCAAAATATGTTTCCAGTGCCAACGTTGCATGTGGGGATTACGAATAGAAAATATCTTTCTCAGAGCAATGAAAGATCTGATCCTAAACATACTTGACAAATGGTCATTAATTGTATATAATAGAATTGATGAAAGTATAGCACCAGACGTCGTACGATCTCTTCCTGTCCCAAATGAAAAGGTAAGTTCCAGAATGGACAGTTTTCTGCAATAAAGTCATAAATAATGTTGATCTACAAAGTCTTCAGTGATATCAATGCATTTGACGGAAATAGCGAGAATTAGACACTTAAACGATCCTAGGCTAAAAAGTACACATTTAAAGCGCGCTTTAAGATGTCTTATCCGTAGTTTAGTTCAGACCCTTCCAGTTAACAATGTGTTAACGTAAAAGTGAGTCCCAATTTAGAGACACAGCTGTGTGTATGAGTAAGTCTGCTTTTTGCGCTTGCCAGTTAATGGTTTTATTCTCTAATCTCTAGTCTTGCCAAGCAAAAGTAATGCTCATTTGCCCACATCTTGTACCGACTCATTTACTAGCCTGAGCCTATTTCACCGTAGGATTCCTTGCTGACACGTGTCCCAGCCTCCCTAGCCTTCATTAAACATATGATTGGAAGACCCCAGTTCTGGAGATTCCATGGTTTGAAAGGAAGGGCAGGAGCCTAGATGGCAGTCTAACACGTTGAAGCCCAGCTAAATCTGTAAAGGAACATTAGGACATTTGTCCAGGGAGCAGAGACTATAGGTGTCCACCACAAAGAAAGAATGGGCTGGGCATATGTAGTAGTTTTACTCTTTGTTTTCACCTCGGTTTTGCCTGACAAAGACCAAATTCTCTTGTGTACAGTTTCCACGAAATTGTGTTTTCTTTTCCCCCAGTCCAGCTCCCTATGTATTTGGAACTAACCTTAGCAGTTTGACCAGCTGCAAAACTGGCACTGGGAGATTATTAATCAGCACAATAGATGCAGGCTTGATTCGTATTGGTCATCTTTGTGGTCTGTGTGTACCATAGTTAAGAGTCAGTGAAGTAGGCATGTTTCTCTTACAGCCACAATGTGTTGTCTGTCCTTAATAATGGAAGGTGCATTTCCTGGGCCTCGTCTTAAGCGGCCTTATAAAAGTAGAGGCAATCCTCTCCTTTGGCCAGTGATTCTTCCTTCATTCCAGATGGTTTCATATAATTGGCATATAAACTAGTCATCTTTGAGTCCATTCTGGTACGAAAGGAAGAATCTCAGCATTTTGTCCAACAGACAAGGCAGGACATCCTCCTTCTGAAGATAAAAGCAAAGAGTTTTCCTTCCCTTGACCAGAATCCATGCTGACAGTGGCTTGCTCTAGGGCCAATTAAGCTAGCCTCTGTAGACTTCCAGGGATACAGGAATCTTCCTGTGTCAGCACGCCTAATCTTGGGAAGTAAACTTACAAGGGGACCCGAATAGGTTGATGAATTCTTTGACTCGTAATTAAGATGTTCCCACCATAGGAACGGTATAGAAGGAGCAGTGTTCAATGACAATCAATAACATTAATAATCAATAGGAAGTCAGTTATTAGTGACACACCATGACCTCTCAGTCATGAATAACCACATCTTTATGTAAAAGTTAGAATATTTATTTCCCTATATCAACAGTCCTAAGGTCACATAAGTCCATCTCAATACCAAATGATAAACCTATAAGAACAGCACAATCTGGTCAAACCTGTGAAAGAAACGCAACCTAATTAAAGTTTGTACCATTACACATTCTCGACTTACTGTGCAAATCAACAGTAAGAACAGTTGTTCAAATGTTATCACAGACATTTAGATTCAGCAAAATAAAACATCAAACATTATTCAAAAGGATGATTTTATGAGTGAAGTTTCTATCTAACCCCGAATTAGAATTGGCATGTTTGGCTTCATGCAAAAGAATTTAGACACACAAATTTGGAAAACATCTAGCTACGGCTCTACAAAAATAATGTGGTTGGTACCTAGAAAGAAAATCAAGCATTAATGACAAACATCATTAATCTATACTACCTATCCACAGACTGTACCAGCATGCGGTAACTGTCTTCGTCGTCAGGACATCAGTTAGTCAGCCAGCCATCTGGTCTCCGCATCAAGTTTAAGAATATGGCAAAGTCATTAGCATTTAAGCTAAGTATCTCAAAACTCTCAGTAAGTTAACAACCTTTCGGTCAAGAAGTAAATGGGCAAAATCACTGTCATCCTTTGTTGCAGTCCCGTTAAGTTAGAGCTCTAGAATTTACTTCCCAATTCCCCATTGGTTGAGGATCGTACGTTTTTTTACTTTACCCAATAAAATTATTAGTTCAGATCGGCAGTTTCTACAAGATCATGGTCTGTGTTTATGATTGTTTTTTCGTGTAAGGTCCTCATTCATCTGGCTCGTAAGGTAACAATATTGTTGCAGCTTATACTCCAGTCACTATCTTCATTTCTTTGAGCCTGAGAAAATCAGTCTAACACATGGTTCGATGGCATCTGTCGCTGTAGATACACATGTTCTGCAATAGCTCGCCATCTGGTGTTGGGTCGGAGTGTTACAAGTTGTTTTTCTTCGAAGAAGTGTTTTCGAGTCACGGGGCCGAGTGACTCCTCCTTCTGTGCTCATTGCGCATGGGCGTCGACTCCATCTTCGATTGTTTTCTTTCCGCCATCGGGTTCGGACGTGTTCCTGTCGCTCCGAGTTTCGGAACGGAAAGATAGCTGAAAACGGAAGATTTTCGACGGTATCGTTGCGATCCGGTTCGAGATAAACACACACGACGACGCATTGAACATCGAAGCGCTTCGGTGCCCTTCGGGGTAGATTTCGGCACACCGTCGGGGCCTAGTCGGCCCGACCGCGTGGAGAACAACGCCGATGGAACGGACCCCGTTTCGATTCTGCCCTGAATGCCACAACAAATATCCTTATACGGACCAACACTCGGTCTGTAACCTGTGCCTGTCACCCGAGCACAGCGAAGAATCCTGTGAGGCCTGTCGGGCGTTCCGGTCCCGAAAAACTCTGCGCGACCGTCGAGCGAGAAGACTGCAGATGGCGTCCACGCCAAAGGAGCATCGACAGTTCGAGACAGAAGAGGAACAGGAGGAATCCTTTTCCATCCAGGATTCAGACTCCGACGAACTCGACAATACAAAAACTGTGAGTAAGACGTCGAGATCAGAACTTAAAAAAGGCAAAAAGGCCCAGGGGACGCCACTGCCAACCGGCCATGGCTCAACCCAAATTACCGGTGACCAACAATCGGCACCGAAAAAGGCCCATTCAGTGTCGAGATCGTCCGACTCCGGTCGAGACACCGGCACGCAGCCTCCTCGGGACCGAGAGAGTGCTAAAGAGAAGCATCGACACCGAGAGTTCGGTGTCGACACGGATCGACGCCGAGACAGTGGCGCCGAAGACCATAGGGGCCAAGATTTTTCGGCACAAAAGAAGAGGAAGGTTACCTCGGAGCCGAAAAGACAAACAACAGGGTTTTCGGAGCCAAAAAAAGCACCAACAGACCCAGTTTCAGGCTCCTATACTGAAGAGCATTCTATGTCTTCACAAATGAAAAAACACAGATTCGAACAGGAATTGCAATCCACTGAAGTGGATCACACGCAAAAGCGTATCTTTATTCAGCAGGGGACAGGGAAGATCAGTACCCTTCCACCTGTCAAAAGAAAGAGAACACTTCAGTTTAGAGCACTAGAGGCTCCTCAGCAACAAACAGCAAAGAAGGTAACACCTCCTCCCTCGCCTCCACCTGTAACTCCGGCTTCGCCAACTTACACCCCGTCACATTCGCCAGCTCACACCGCCATGAGCCACGATGACCAAGATCAAGACGCGTGGGACTTGTACGATGCACCAGTGTCTGATAACAGCCCAGACACATACCCAACTAGGCCATCACCACCTGAGGACAGCACAGCCTATTCACAAGTGGTGGCTAGAGCAGCACAGTTCCATAATGTGGAACTACACTCTGAACAAGTAGAGGATGACTTTTTATTTAACACCCTCTCCTCCACCCACAGCTCCTACCAAAGCCTGCCTATGCTCCCAGGCATGCTACGCCATGCAAAGGAGATCTTCAAGGAACCAGTTAAAAGTAGGGCAGTAACGCCTAGAGTGGACAAAAAGTATAAGGCGCCTCCTACGGACCCTGTATTCATCACCTCTCAGCTGCCACCAGACTCTGTGGTGGTAGGGGCTGCCAGAAAACGGGCAAATTCACACACTTCTGGGGATGCACCTCCCCCAGATAAAGAAAGCATAAAGTTCGATGCAGCCGGGAAGAGGGTCGCTGTCCAAGCAGCAAACCAGTGGCGCATCGCAAACTCACAAGCGCTGCTAGCGCGATACGACAGAGCCCACTGGGATGAGATGCAGCATCTCATTGAACATCTCCCAAAAGATCTACAAAAAAGAGCAAAACAGGTTGTTGAGGAGGGTCAAAACATTTCCAACAATCAAATACGCTCCTCTATGGATGCAGCAGACACAGCCGCAAGGACCATTAATACGTCGGTTACCATCCGTAGGCACGCATGGCTCAGAACGTCTGGATTCAAGCCAGAAATTCAGCAGGCAGTACTTAACATGCCAGTAAACGAAAAACTTCTGTTCGGTCCGGAGGTCGACACAGCCATAGAAAAGCTCAAAAAGGACACTGACACTGCCAAGGCCATGGGCGCACTCTACTCCCCGCAGAGCAGAGGATCTTATACCACCTTCCGCAAAACACCTTTTAGAGGAGGGTTTCGGGGTCAGGCCACACAAGCTAGTACCTCACAGTCCGCACCGTCCACCTACCAGGGACAGTACAGGGGAGGCTTTCGGGGCCAGTATAGAGGAGGGCAATTCCCTAGGAATAGAGGAAGATTTCAAAGCCCCAAAACCACTACCAACAAGCAGTGACTCACACGTCACTCACCCCCCCCACACAACACCAGTGGGGGGAAGGATAAGTCAATATTACGAAGCATGGGAGGAAATAACTACAGACACATGGGTCCTAGCAATTATCCAACATGGTTATTGCATAGAATTCCTGCAATTCCCTCCAGACATACCACCAAAATCACAAAATTTATCAAAACACCATTCACAGCTTCTAGAGATAGAAGTTCAAGCACTACTGCAAAAAAATGCAATAGAATTAGTACCAAGCACACAAATAAACACAGGAGTTTATTCACTGTACTTTTTGATACCAAAAAAGGACAAAACACTGAGACCAATTCTAGACCTCAGAGTAGTAAACACATTCATCATATCAGACCACTTTCACATGGTCACACTACAAGAAGTGTTACCATTGCTCAAAAAACACAACTACATGACAACCCTAGACCTCAAAGACGCATATTTCCATATACCAATACATCAATCACACTGAAAATATCTAAGGTTTGTATTCAAAGGAATACATTACCAATTCAAAGTATTGCCTTTTGGTTTAACAACCGCTCCAAGAGTATTCACAAAATGCCTAGCAGTAGTCGCTGCACACATCAGAAGGCAGCAAATACATGTATTCCCGTATCTAGACGACTGGCTAATCAAAACCACTTCGCTCACACAATGCTCAAACCACACAAATCAAGTCATACAAACCCTCTACAAACTAGGGTTCACCGTCAACTTTGCAAAATCCAACATTCAGCCAAGCAAAGTACAGCAATATCTAGGAGCCATAATAGACACGACAAAAGGAGTAGCAACGCCAACTCCACAAAGAATTCACAATTTCAACAGAGTCATTCAACACATGTCTCCAAATCAGACAATACAAGCAAGAACAATACTACAGCTCCTAGGCATGATGTCCTCATGCATAGCCATTGTCCCAAACGCAAGACTGCACATGAGGCCCTTACAACAGTGCCTAGCCTCACAGTAGTCTCAAGCACAGGGTCACCTTCTAGATCTGGTGTTAATAGACCGCCAAACTTACCTCTCGCTTCTATGGTGGAACAGTATAAATTTAAACAAAGGGCGGCCTTTCCAAGACCCAGTGCCACAGTACGTAATAACAACAGATGCTTCCATGACAGGGTGGGGAGCACATCTCAATCAACACAACATAAGAGGACAATGGAACATACATCAAACAAAACTGCATATAAATCATCTAGAATTATTAGCAGTTTTTCAAGCACTAAAAGCTTTCCAACCAATCATAATCCACAAATACAGGGAGTGCAGAATTATTAGGCAAATTGTATTTTTGAGGATTAATTTTATTATTGAACAACAACCATGTTCTCAATGAACCCAAAAAACTCATTAATATCAAAGCTGAATATTTTTGGAAGTAGTTTTTAGTTTGTTTTTAGTTTTAGCTATGTTAGGGGGATATCTGTGTGTGCAGGTGACTATTACTGTGCATAATTATTAGGCAACTTAACAAAAAAAAAAAATATACCCATTTCAATTATTTATTATTACCAGTGAAACCAATATAACATCTCAACATTCACAAATATACATTTCTGACATTCAAAAACAAAACAAAAACAAATCAGTGACCAATATAGCCACCTTTCTTTGCAAGGACACTCAAAAGCCTGCCATCCATGGATGCTGTCAGTGTTTTGATCTGTTCACCATCAACATTGCGTGCAGCAGCAACCACAGCCTCCCAGACACTGTTCAGAGAGGTGTACTGTTTTCCCTCCTGGTAAATCTCACATTTGATGATGGACCACAGGTTCTCAATGGGGTTCAGATCAGGTGAACAAGGAGGCCATGTCATTAGATTTCCTTCTTTTATACCCTTTCTTGCCAGCCACGCTGTGGAGTACTTGGACGCGTGTGATGGAGCATTGTCCTGCATGAAAATCATGTTTTTCTTGAAGGATGCAGACTTCTTCCTGTACCACTGCTTGAAGAAGGTGTCTTCCAGGAACTGGCAGTAGGACTGGGAGTTGAGCTTGACTCCATCCTCAACCCGAAAAGGCCCCACAAGCTCATCTTTGATGATACCAGCCCAAACCAGTACTCCACCTCCACCTTGCTGGCGTCTGAGTCTGACTGGAGCTCTCTGCCCTTTACCAATCCAGCCACGGGCCCATCCATCTGGCCCATCAAGACACACTCTCATTTCATCAGTCCATAAAACCTTAGAAAAATTAGTCTTGAGATATTTCTTGGCCCAGTCTTGACGTTTCAGCTTGTGTGTCTTGTTCAGTGGTGGTCGTCTTTCAGCCTTTCTTACCTTGGCCATGTCTCTGAGTATTGCACACCTTGTGCTTTTGGGCACTCCAGTGATGTTGCAGCTCTGAAATATGGCCAAACTGGTGGCAAGTGGCATCGTGGCAGCTGCACGCTTGACTTTTCTCAGTTCATGGGCAGTTATTTTGCGCCTTGGTTTTTCCACACGCTTCTTGCGACCCTGTTGACTATTTTGAATGAAACGCTTGATTGTTCGATGATCACGCGTCAGAAGCTTTGCAATTTTAAGAGTGCTGCATCCCTCTGCAAGATATCTCACTATTTTTGACTTTTCTGAGCCTGTCAAGTCCTTCTTTTGACCCATTTTGCCAAAGGAAAGGAAGTTGCCTAATAATTATGCACACCTGATATAGGGTGTTGATGTCATTAGACCACACCCCTTCTCATTACAGAGATGCACATCACCTAATATGCTTAATTGGTAGTAGGCTTTCGAGCCTATACAGCTTGGAGTAAGACAACATGCATAAAGAGGATGATGTGGTCAAAATACTCATTTGCCTAATAATTCTGCACTCCCTGTACATCCTTGTCAAAACAGACAACATGACAACGATGTATTATCTAAACAAACAAGGAGGAACACATTCAACGCAGTTAAGCTTATTAGCTCAAAACATATGGAAGTGGGCAATCCACCATCAAATTCGTCTAATAGCACAGTTTATTCCAGGGATCCAGAATCAACTGGCAGACAATCTCTCTCGAGATCACCAGCAAGTCCACGAATGGGAAATCCACCCACAAATTCTAAACACCTACTTCACACTCTGGGGAACACCTCAAATAGACTTATTTGCAACAAAAGAGAACGCAAAATGCCAAAACTTCGCGTCCAGATACCCACACAAGCAATCCCAAGGCAATGCCCTATGGATGAACTGGTCAGGAATATTTGCTTACGCTTTTCCTCCTCTCCCTCTCCTTCCTTATCTAGTAAACAAATTGAGTCAAAACAAACTCAAACTCATTTTAATAGCACCAACGTGGGCAAGACAACCCTGGTACACAACACTGCTAGATCTCTCTGTAGTACCCCACATCAAACTGCCCAACAAACCAGATCTGTTAACGCAACACAACCAACAGATCAGACACCCAGATCCAGCATCGCTGAATCTAGCAATCTGGCTCCTGAAATCCTAGAATTCGGACACTTACAACTTAGCCAAGAGTGTATGGAAGTCATAAAGCAGGCCAGAAGGCCATCCACTAGACACTGCTACGCAAGTAAGTGGAAAAGATTTGTTTGTTACTGCCATCATAATCAGATACAACCACTACACGCAACTCCAAAACATATAGTAAATTACTTGCTCCATTTACAAAAAGCAAAGCTAGCCTTCTCTTCTATTAAAATACACCTTGCAGCAATATCTGCATACCTGCAGACTACCTATTCAACTTCCTTGTATAGGATACCAGTCATCAAAGCATTCATAGAAGGTCTTAAAAGAATTATACCACCAAGAACACCACCTGTTCCTTCATGGAACCTAAACGTGGTCCTAACAAGACTCATGGGCCCACCTTTCGAACCCATGCACTCTTGCGGAATACAATTCCTAACCTGGAAAGTTGCCTTTCTCATCGCCATTACATCTCTAAGAAGAGTAAGTGAAATTCAAGCGTTCACAACACAAGAACCTTTTATACAAATACATAAAAATAAGGTCGTCCTACGACCTAATCCTAAATTTTTACCAAAAGTTATTTCACCGTTCCATCTAAATCAAACGGTAGAACTACCAGTTTTTTTCCCACAGCCAGATTCTGTGGCTGAAAGAGCACTACATACATTAGATGTCAAAAGAGCATTAATGTACTACATTGACAGAACAAAGAACATCAGAAAGACTAAACAGCTATTTATTGCATTCCAAAAACCTCATGCAGGTAACCCAATATCAAAACAAGGTATAGCCAGATGGATAGTTAAATGCATCCAAATCTGCTACCTTAAAGCAAAAAGACAATTGCCCATTACTCCCAGGGCACATTCAACAAGGAAAAAAGGTGCTTCAATGGCCTTTTTAGGAAACATCCCAATGCATGAAATATGTAAGGCAGCCACATGGTCTACGCCTCACACATTCACCAAACACTACTGTATAGATGTGCTATCCGCACAACAAGCTACAGTAGGTCAAGCTGTATTAAGAACTCTATTTCAGACAACTTCTACTCCTACAGGCTAAACCACCGCTTATGGGGAAATAACTGCTTACTAGTCTATGCAGAACATGTGTATCTACAGCGACAGATGCCATCGAACTGAAAATGTCACTTACCCAGTGTACATCTGTTCGTGGCATCAGTCGCTGAGATTCACATGTGCCCACCCACCTCCCCGGAAGCCTGTAGCAGTTCAGAAGTTACCTTCAATTTTGTACATTTGTATATATATTATTTAAACCTTTAATAGGTACATACTTACACATTTCATTGCGCGGGCACTATTACTATAGTACAACTCCTACCTCACCCTCTGCGGGGAAAACAATCGAAGATGGAGTCGACGCCCATGCGCAATGAGCACAGAAGGAGGAGTCACTCGGTCCCGTGACTCGAAAACACTTCTTCGAAGAAAAACAACTTGTAACACTCCGACCCAACACCAGATGGCGAGCTATTGCAGAACATGTGAATCTCAGCGACTGATGCCACGAACAGATGTACACTGGGTAAGTGACATTTTCATTACAATTACATTGTTACACCTAGCAGGAACAGCGTCATCTAGTAAGCGGGTCTCACAGAAAAATACTTCAGTTATTGAATGCATTAGGTCAGCACAATGGAAATTCACAATTCAGCTCTTTACCTAGACATTTTATTAAACGTTTAGAAATACAGCTTGACATGAGGCTGTGCAACTAGGCCAAGACCACCGCTAAGTTAAGGTTTTTAATTAATAAAACTAATACATAATGCACAACCCTAAATATGGTGTATTACTACATTTTCAAACACAAGCTCATAATTTTCATTTAATAAAGCTTTAATAAGTATACTTTGTGAACATTGGCAGCCACTTCACGTGGGCACATTTTCAAATGCCTGCATTATTTTTCTCTAGATTATTACATTTCCTACGCAAATCCATTACTCGAATACATGAATATTGATTAATGTGTTTATTAAAATTCCTGCGCTAGCAATCCCTCCTCTGATGACTAAATATGTAATCACACAGAACTTTTACACACATTTTCATCAATTATTATTCTAGCATTTCAATCCCTTCAGATTCTTGTTTCCTTTGCGGATTTCTCCTAAACAATTTTTCCCTTTTCTTTTCTTCCCTCTTCTGATTATTCTTTGGTCTTTTTAATTTAATTCTTCTACACAATTTACATAATCCCCATATTCCAATTAAGCAAAGCACAACAATTAATATCCATTGTAATATTTTCAATAAAATCCCTTTCCTAATGTTGCTGAGCCAATTTCACAATGAAGCAAAACCCTTTCCAACTTTTACCCATACACCTGGTTCTTTCAATTCTTTCAAATCACTACTCTCATTAGTCAGATTAGTAAGTAAGCAAGCGTCTAATTTCTTTACTAATGTCAGGTTTGAGTGAGCAGCAATGCCTAGCGTTAATCATTTTGCAAACTCCGCCATTTTTCGCTAAAATAATGTCTAATGAAAGGCGGTTCTGAGGCGTCATAGCTCTTTCAGCAGCTAATTCAGTATCTATCAGGAGTATTGCCCCTTAAAAATTGGTCAGCATGTTATCCACAATAGTAGACAACTTTCAAATCTTTATCAAATTCAGAACAACTCACACCGAAGAAATTATTGCTCCAAATATATCACCCACAATACCAGAGGGAGACTTTCTCCTCTGTCTCATATGATGTAATTCAGTCACTTTTGGAAACTTCTTTAAACTTCTGGGAAAACTATCATCTTGGAAGACGGTAATAAGCATTAGGACCACAGATGTAATATATCCCAGGAATCGCTGCATCCTGTCCATTCAACATAAACGTCCATTTACTCCGAAACAAAAACACGTCTGCATTCACTCGTTCCCACAAATAGTATCAGTGCGAGATTCAGGCCTATATAAACAAAGTTTCCCTACGTATTGTGCATCTACAGCAAGTTTCCCTTGTTTTGTTAATGCCTTATAAGCATAATCATTAGTAGGAATCCCTTTTTCCTTGCCTTTTTCTAATTTCTCTTTTAATGCCTTTCTCCTGTCATCTGTGTGATATAAGAAACTCTTTTCTAAAGGAGCAAGCATGTCAGGTTGTTGCGGTGTGCATAAGCTGTTTCAAAGATTAATGTAGGCTCAAAGAATCCTCCAACATGCTATGTCATTATCTTTAGCTATGTTACTCAAGTACTTGATTGCAGGAACAAATGAAAACACCAAGGGGCTCATTATGACCCTGGCGGACGGTAGAAAAATGTCAGTAAGTACCGCCAACAGGCTGGCAGTACGTACCGCCATATTATGACATTGGCCAATGTACCACTCCGGCCCCCATGGCTGTGACAGCCGCAAGGATGGAGATATCTATCTCCAGCCTGGCGACCGTCACTGTTCCACCCGCGGGATTATGACCCCGCCTACCACCATGGTTTTCGTGGCTCCCTTACCACCACAAAAACCATGGCGGTAGGCACTATCAGTGACAGAGAAATCCTTCCCTGTCACTGATAGGGGTCTCACCCTCCTCCCCCTCCCTCTCCAGTTATCTTCCCACCCCCACTTCTCCAATTCTGCCCCACCCCCCCTACATTCATGCCCCCTTCACGCACACACACACACACACACATTCCCACAAACATCCACGCATGCATACATCCATTCACACACACATCCGCACACACGCATTCACAAAACATAACATAAACGTACTCACACCTTCATACCTGCACACTCACATCCAACACGCAACACACACCCACATACATGCACATACAGACACACGCAACCCCCTTCCCCTTCCCCTGTCGGAGCACCCACTTACCCGGATCCAGTGGTCCTCCGGCAGGAGACGCAATGGGGTGCTACTGCCAGCAGCAGCGTCCACCAGCAGAACACCGCCAGGCCATGTTATTTGTCATTTTACGGATAGTGGTGGTCTACTGGCATGGCACTGCTGCTGGCAGCAACGCCACCCTACCTCCATTCACCGGCATTGCCACAGCCGGATTTCCGCCATCCTTCTGGCTGAAATCCAGCTGTGGTCATAATCTGGCAGACGGCTGGTGGCCTCGGCAACGATCTTTTGGCGGCTGTCGTCGCGGCAGTAGGCGGTTTCTACCGCTAAGGTCCAAATGAGGGCCTAAGTCTTGATTTGAATAGAAACACTGGATGTACTCTTGGTTATAAAGCCTTGTTAGTAGCAGACTGCAAGTTATCCCGTAGGTTAATGGCAGAGTATGATATGTGACTCCTTCCTCGACTGATAAAGGAATCTGCGTACACACAACAATTTTTCGCATCCATTGTCTCAACATACTCAATAAGTGACAGAAAACGTTAGACGATAGCTCTCCTTGCGCATTAGTACCCTCCTGCAATCATTTCTCATCTAGTCTAAACCTTTCTAAAGCTGTTAAGGCAGTAGTCGTCTCCAGAGCTGGAGCATTGTTAGCTTTACTTTTGTCAAGAACAGTCATTCCCACAATCAATATCACAAACAATATCATACACACAATTCCCAGAACAATGCCTAAGTATTTGCGGCACCTATCCTTCCTACCTTGCTCATTAGTGTTATTCATGATCTGTAAAGAATCAGAGAACAGAAGAGAAATTAAGAAAAATTGCAGCAAATAAAAAAAAAACAACACTCTTCAATCTTCTTCACCAGTTATCTACAGCTTTCAGTCTCACTTTCAGGGTCTTTTGTCGCAATCGGTAAGTAGCTTGTCAAATCAGGTTATTGAGTCAATTCAAACTATCAGTTTTTTTTTCCGATTTCTTTCAACCATCTCTTTCTCTCTTTGTATTTTCTCAAAATTTGTTTCCCAAAACTCAATTTGTCAGTTTCCTTCAAGTACTAAAATATTGACCTGGAATGTCCATTCACTTGTAGTTGCATATGCCCATTCGGGAACTGCGTATCTTCAACTTGCTATTCTCTTTCTTTTTAACTTTCGATTTCCATTCCATTCTCCTTCACTTAAATCTTCTTTCCTTGTTGTGTCTCTTTTTTCTTCGATCGTTGTATTAATAGTTATTTCCTTTTTCTTCGTTTGAGACTCTGGCCACTTATCTCCTCTCAATGCACCTTTGGTCAACGTTCTTTTCAAGGTGGTACTTGTGACTTCTCCTTGTTCTATGGTGTTTCCTCTTGATGGACATGCAACTGGCTCTGTTGAGGCTGTATCACATTGGCTTTGATCCTCCTCAGTCCCTTTTTCTCCAGAGTCTGGCAAATGGCTCTGTTGTTTCCTTGGATTCGTCTGCTTCTGGGAAAGCCCTCCTCGGACTAGGTTCTCCTGGTGCCTCAATTGAGATAGGCTCACTATCACCCTCTTGAAGTTCTTCTCCTTTGTATCTCACAGGAGTGACTGAACCGTCCTCAACGGGCTCAAACTCAGTCTCAGTTTCCCTTTGGTCATCCTCAGGCCCTGAGACTTGTTCTCGGGTTGTTGGCAATTTCAACACTTCTGATTCTTCTTCTTCTTCTGTAGGGCATACCACTTTCTTCGTGTGACTGGCATGAATCCAGTTCAGGATTCCTGCACACTTCACAGCAGTGGTGGTCGTTAGAACCACCTGGTACGGGCCCTTCCAACAAGGTTCCAAACACATTTTCCTTACGTGTTTTCGGACTACAGCCCAGTCACTGGCTATCATACTGTGCCCTGGGTTAGGGACCGGTAGCAGTGTGACTGCCTCCACCTGGTGAATGAGAGAGCGAACCGCATCAGACAGACTTTTTTAGTAGTCCAATACCATATTATCAGTAATGTTGACCAGTGCATTTGCAGGCACCGCTGGCAACCTCATGGCTTGACCCATAACGATCTCATGCGGCGACAATCCTGTCTTCCTGTCAGGTGTGTTTCTCATTGTCATCAGAACTAAAGGCAATGCATCAGGCCATTTCAAATTTGTAGACGCACACATCGTTGCAATTCTTGATTTCAAGGTACCATTCATCTGCTCCACTAGTCCTGATTCTTCTGGCCGTTAACTACAATGCAACTTCTGCTCAGTGTTTAGTGCTGCACAGAATAATTTTATCAGTTCATCGTTGAAGTAACTTCCCCTATCTGATTCTAAAGAGATCAGAAACCCAAAACGTGGTATCAGTTCCCTAAGCAGTAATTCTGCTACTGTGAGGCTGTCATTTCTTCGTGTAGGATATGTTTCAATCCAGTGACTAAAGACGCACACAATCACCAACACGTATCTCAAACCTCAACTTACAGGCATTTCAATAAAATCCATTTGAATTCTGCTGAATGAACCTGCTTCTCTTCCAGTGTGGCTTATATTAACCACTGTCCCTTTCCCTGCGTTCATTTGTTGGCAGATAATGCAACAATGGAAAACTGCTTCAGCAACTTGTCACAGCAACTTGTCTAAACTTAGGGGTTGAACCAATCTTGTTTGAATGCACGGCTTATTGCATCCCTCCCAACATAAGCTTGACTGTGATAATATCTAGCCATTTTAGACAATAGACTATTCTGCAAAACTAGTTTCCCTTCTTCTGAAACCCACACTTCATCTTGTCTTTGTACACATTTCATTTTCCTCTTTGAACGTTTTTCTTCCCTGTCAACATTGTTCTGTAACGTTTTCAATTCTTCCAATGTGTCAATTACTTCTAATGCATAATTTGCACTGGTGTCAATTTTCTCCTCAGGTAACTATTCCCACATGTCTTTAAATGATATTCAGTTCACTGTGCAAAACCTTGCGTCTTTATTCGCATATCCAGTCCCATTGACACGTAATCCTTGGACTTTAGATGTGCACTGCATTTCACAACGGCAATCTTTTCAGGTATTTGAAAGGCATGCAACAACTCTTTGACTCTTTCGCCATTTCTCACTGGTGAACCGGAGAAGGTCAGGAAACCTCTCGGCAACAATAACTGGCCAAAATCATGGACTATTCCAAATCCATACTGGCTATCCTTATAGATGGTAACTTTCATCTGGGCTGAAACATGGCATGCTCTAGTAAGAGCTACCAGTTCTGCCAACTGAGCAGAATACACCTCCTGTAGCCAAGATGCATCCAGGATTCTGGAAATTGCGGTCATGGTATACCCTGCTCTCTGTGTCCTTGTGTTTGTTGTCTCTCAAACAAGAACCATCAACAAAGACAATTTGGTCATTTCCTTCCAATCGGGTATCTCTAATATCAGTCCTCGGTTTTGTGCACAAATCTGTTACCTCAAGACAATCATGCTCAATATCTTCCAATTTCTCAATTTCAACATTTTCATTTGGAAGTAAGGTTGCCGGGTTCAGCACTGTACATCTTTTCAGTGACACATTTGGTGACCCAAGAATATTGGTTTTATATCTAGTCAATCTTGCACCTGTTAAGTATTGCATTTCCGTCTTAGTGAGTTGGATTTCAATGGAGTGAGGGACCATTATTGTCAAAGGATGGCCAGCTGAAAAATATGCTACTGGGCAGGTTACATCTCCATGGACTTGCGTCAAGACAGACAAAGAACATGCATCACATTCATGACAAAACAACAATGTGAAAGGTTTCGTGCAGTCTGGCATTCCCAAAGCCGGAGATTTGCACAGACTTTCTCTCAATTTAATGAATTCTTTAATTCCAGCCTGGGATAACATTATGGGGTCAGTAACTTCCTTGTGTGTCAGCTTCTGCAAGGGCCTGGAAATGACGGAAAAATGTGGGACCCACTGGCAACAAGATCCCACCATCACTAAGAACATTCTAACATCTCTATGAGTAGTCTGGGGATTCATCTGCAATATGGTTATAACCCTCTCTCTGGATATTTTCCTTATCCCTTTCTCAGTCTGGTGACCTAAATACTTCACTTTCTGACAGTACTGCAGTTTCAATGGAGACACTTTATGACCATTCTTTCCCAAGTGATTCAATAGGGCAATCGTATCAAACTTGCTTTTGTCTCTTGTTCTGGATGTAATCAACAAGTCATCAATGTACTGCACTAATGTCGACTCCAGAACCTTTTTCAAAATCTGATTGAATATGGAAGGTGACTCTGAAAACCCTTGAGGAATTCTACACCAACAGTATACTCGATCCAGGAATCTGAAACAAAAGAGAAATTGGCTGTCCTCATGAAGAGGCACAGAAAATAAAGCTTATGACAGATCAATAACAGTGAACCACTCAGCATCACATGAAACCTGAAACATTACTACAGCTGGATTTGAAACTATGGGGCAACATTTGACCACAATTTCATTTATTTTTCTCAGACACTAGACAATCCTAACTTTCCCACAGGGCTTTTTCAAACCTATTATCGGTGAATTGCATGGGCTGCTCAATACTTCTTTCAACACCCCTTGCTTTATTAAATCTAAATTATTTGGGCAACCTTCACAAGAACATCTTGTGGCATGGTTTATTGCGGAAGTTGGAGGAAAACTGCTTTCGGTTTTACAGTAACTCTAACTGGCTCAACTCCCTTTATCAATCCTACCTCTTTTCCTGTCAGGCCCCACACTTTCTCCATAACTGTTCCCTGTAACTCTGGATGAAGCTCTTTCACTGTGAACATGGGTAAGAAATCAATCAGGGGATATTTCTCATTTGTTGTTTCCTATTCGGGTTCTGGAACAGGGTCGTCTTCATCATCACTATTAGTCTGGATCTCGATTCAGTCATTTGAGCAAGTAATCGAGCACCTGGTTTTACACAGAAAGTCTCTTCCCAGTAGGGCCACTGGACTTGAATCGCAGACTACAAATTTTTGCAGTCCCTGAAAATTATTAATTTTTACTTTTACTGGATCTGTAATTGGGTTTGTCAATTGCTGATTTGCCACTCCCACAATACGGACAGTCTTTCCTGAAAGGGGCATATTCGGATCTTCAGCAGATCTCACTGTAGAGCGATTAACTCCTGTGTCAACCAGAAATGAAATTCTGACCCATGACTTTACCTTGCACATAGGGACTTCTCTGATCTACTTCTAAAGAGACTGCAAGCACACATGCTTCTTCATCCGAACTCTCTCTCATCAAATCATCGTTTATTCCATTCACACTATGTAACGGAATTGGTGAACTGCAGTATTACTTTGATTGGACCTATGACCTGTTGAGGAAGCATCACTTGCTGCTGATTCATTGGGGATTGAGGTATTTGGATTTGCTGTCTCAGTACCATGGGGACCTGCTGTTACACTGGCTGCAGCTGTCTCATTTGTTTACCTGGCATTTTCACCTGCTGCATGGGCTGCAAATTCTGCATTTGATTCATATTATTCTGGAAATTTCGATTAGGACCTCTCATTCTCAGTCCTCTCATGTTTTGAAATGAATTAACATCATTACTTTGTGAATAACACCCTCCTGCACTATCAATGGACACTCCTGTTTCCAATGTCCAATGGCTCCGCAAAGACGAGAAGGCAACAACTTCTTCATCCCCTGCACATCATTTTGAACCACTGCAGTGCTCATGTCTGGGTTCACTACCCCCGCCACCTTTGCCTCTCATCTGATTTTGAAATATAAATTTTTCCCTGTTGCGGATGCTGTTGTGTAAAATTTCCTTGCATCCCTGTCTGTGCTGCTTTAATTTGCATCATCATAGCTTTCTCCTTCAACTTTCTCCACTTCGGTTCAGTCTCATCGCTACAGTATTTTGCATACTGCAACACCTCATCAATCGGCTTTCCCTGCCAACAAATCAAATGACTCTTAGTCATCTGGCTAATTTCAGGTTTCAATCCTTCCACAAATCTAAACACAAAATATATCCTTTCTTTCGGCTCAATTGTCTTTGTACCACTGTAATGTTTGAACGCCTGTAACAGTCTCTTATAGTATCGACTCTTTTGCTTCCTGAGCTGTCCTGTCAATTCTCTGCCAACCAGTGTTCTTGGGCGAAATTCTTGTTTCCAAACATTTGATCACCTTATAGTAATATTTCATTACTTCAGGAGATGGAGCACCTGTAACTTTGTCCCTCTCTGGTTCCCTTGTGGACCAATCTATACTCCTCTTACATTCTAACCACAAATCAGCTGGAACCACTATCTCGAGTAAAGTGTTAAAATCCTCCCACAGGCATTTCGCAAGTTTCACAAACCTATCTGTCTGCTGGTACCATTCCACTGGCTTCTCACTCAATCTAGGATAATCATTACTAAATGACAGAATATCATTTCTGCTCCAAGGAACATGAAAAAAATTCCCTCCTAGAATCTCTCTCATTGGCAAAATCTTCACTGGGTCCTTATCCTGTTGCTCACTCACAGTCCGCTCCACAGAATCCCTTTTTCTTTTGTCTTTTTTTCTTTACCCATCTGCCTTCCCATTTATCCTATGTTCCCCAAGTCTGAGCACTTTGAAGTAATTCCCTGAGGTGTGCCTTCATTCCAGCAGATCTCATGTGTTAAAAACCTTTAGTCTCAAAATCTAATCTGTAACTCCTTTTCAGATGTTTTGTTTTCTCTATTTCTATGCTGTATTTCTCTGCCAGGTCTGCTAGTTTCTGATGCACATTGCTTACTTCTCTCGTGATTTTCAAGCAAAGATATCTCAACTCTGCTTCTGTGTAGGATTCTAACCTTTTCACACCCATAGTTCCCTCAATGAGCTCACTCGCTTCCATGCTTAGTCTAGTGTAATTCAAGAACTCCTCTCCGTTCAGAGCACTATGCTGGATATTGAGTTTGTCTAACCATTCAGTCAACTGCTGAACAGTCAAACCTTGCAACAAAATGTTGCTAGCCTGTACCGTGGCACCTTTTGTGCAACTGCATTTGGGGTCTGCGGTCTCAGTAATTTCAAGCTCTAACTAATGTTCAATCCTATCACAGTATCTTGAGGGACTCCGAACGGACTAAGATCTAACAAGGACCTTGATCCATCAAAAGTCTGTTTCACAGGAGAGATTACTCGAGTGTTCTCGTTATGTCCTCCCCTCATTGCATTCTGTGCCATGACCCCCTGTTCACATACACTAGGTTTCTTTTGTGCAAACATGGTTACAGCCGGACCATGTTCTTATTCATCTTTGAAGACATATCTTACTGTGTCCCTTATTTTGTTCAATAATCAAATCAGGAAGTGACTTTTAACCCCAGAATACTCTTCGCCCTCTTTCTCAACCAATTGCGCTACACAGTCGGCTGCCAATCCGTGCGTGACCCTTCTCACTAACCAGCCTATCCCAGCACGCTCCAATGACGTCACACCTACACACTCTGCGGCTGACAAAGTCTTGTGGCTTCCCTTCTAAACTCAGTTTCAGACAAACTAATGCAAATTTATTGTGAGCACTAATCAAAAATCCAGTTAGCTGGTTTACTACAGAAAAGGTAACACATTCGCTTCAGAACTTTACGGATTTTTAACTGATGGCTCTTGCTCTTGCAGCTACTCCTTCCTTCTCAGATTCCCTGATTTGCAAGCAAAATTCTACCCGCAAATTTTACTCTCAACTGATCAGTGGGTCTGTCCTGGTGCACATAGGATTTACCAGATCTCAGTCGAAATTTCTTTCACTCACTTTGACTCACACTCCAACTTGTCGACCACACCTGATCGACCTATTAAACCAGACAAATTACAACACAAACCAAGTGTCTCATACACTTGTCAATATACTCCGGAGTCTTATACCACACAGGGTCCGTACATCATCAACCACATGGACAATTTTTGAGCACAAAGCGCCACACTTATATGAAGTTCGACTTCCGTACTCTCATATTTTGAAGTACGCTCACTCCTTCTACAACTTCATTTGGAGTACGCAAACTCCCTAAGATCTTCACAAACGTCACAATTCACCTGTGATTTGCATAAGCTGTGCAAGCGCAAAAAACCCAATTCATTCACTCTATCACTAAAACGCCGAGAACATCCTCAAACAACCATTAGCAGGTCCTGAGATTCCGGAAAGTCATTTTGGGGCTTAGGGATACATTTTCTCTCCAGTTTGCATCATTATAAAATAAATCCAAATCCCTAATAGTAATGAACTCTCAATCTGCACCGAACATCTTTGATGGGCTCTTAAAGAGACTAACCATCAGTCTGCTACCATAACTGTTGGTGGGTCTAACCTTGGTAAGTAAAGTTGCAAGGGGACGCAAATAGGTTGATGAATCTTTTTACTCGGAATTAAGATGTTCCCGCCATAGGAACGGTATAGACCATAATCAATGACAATAACATTAATAATCATTAATCAATAGGAAGTCAGTAATTGTTGCACACCATGACCTCTCAGTCATGAATAACCGCACCTTTATGTAACAGTTAGAATATTTATTTCCCTATAAACAATGCTAAGGTCACGTAAGTCAATCTCAATAATCAAATAATAAACATATAAGAAGAGCACTATCTGGACAAACCTTTGGAAAAAACGCAATCTAATCAAAGTTTGTTCTATTAAACATTTTAGAGTTGCGATGCAAATCAACAGCAAGAACAGTTGTTCAAATGTTATCCATACATTTAGATTCAGCAAAACAAAGCATCAAACATTATTCAAAAGGATGATTTTATGAGTGAAGTTTCTATCTAACCCCAGATTAGAATTGGCATGTTGGGCTGCATGCAAAAGAATTCAGACACACATTTGGAAAACATCTAGCTAAGGCTCTACAAAAATAATGCAGTTGGTACCTAGGAAGAAACTCAAGCATTAATCACAAAAATTATTAACCTATACTACCTATCCACAGAATGGATCACCATGCGGTAACAGTCTTCGTCATCAGGACATCAGTTAGTCAGCCGGCCATCTGGTCTTAGCATCAAGTTTAAAAATATGGCAAAGCCTTTAGCATTTAAGTTAAGTATGTGCATGAGTGTTTGGTTAAAAATTAAATTTTAATAAATATATTGCTAAACCATGATGTGGTAGCCTATTGTCATCTACATGAAGTAAATTTCTAAGAAATGTCCAAAAACCTCTCCACTAACTTGCAGCTTCACTGATAAAACTAAATAGTGTATTAACAATCTGTGAAAACTGGGTTTCAGAAAACATATACTTTGCACATCAACATATAAAGTATTCTGATTTGTTTTCATCCTATTAAAATATTTTTTGCATCACAGAGAAATATTTTAAAAAATGGGTTTTCACTACTACTGAAATATATTTTGAAATGTTTGCACTCTATATCCTTTTATTTTGCATTCTAAGCAGCAGGTCCACAGTTCACCTTACAAAGTCCTGGAACTCTGCAGTCAGACGGAAAATTAATTGTAGGACAAACTGATTTTTTACCTCTGTCTGTGAACACAGAGCAAATGTGACATAAGAACAAGACTTAAAGGCATCTTTTATTGCCCCTCCACTTTTCAGTTGAACAGAACACCTGTTCTTTATCAACTCGCCTAAAGGGCGAGCAAGTCCTAAAAATAGCTTGACCTGATCAAATAATACTCGCCATAGCGAGTGATCGAGTAGATTTTTCGAGGCCTGTAGTACACTGTACAGAATTGTCCAGTCTGAATATGTGGCCTTCTCCATGTCTGCTTATTAGAGAACCTGTCCAAGCGCCACTAATTCACAAACATGCAGTAACTCTGCACCTTTAAAAGTATGTCTACCTATGGGTCACGATGTTTGACTTTTTGCAACTCACAAACATTCGCAGTAGCACGCCAGGAAAGCTGCCTCAGATACTGTTACAAATATCATTTGACATACTGCCTCTGACATATTACCTTTGCCATAGTTATAAATGGTGAAGAATTATGCAAAGGATGACGGAGCTTGTTGTGAAAATGTAATTTTTTTTTCCTGCACTACGAGCAAAGGGGCTGGTAAAGAACACTTTTCCCAGTGGAGAAAGCCCTTTGTCTACAGCCCACCAAACCTAAGTGTGATTGTTACCCTTCATTTCCTGGAAGGGTAGTTACTCCAGCTCTTGTCTGAAATAAATCTCAGACCAGATCCACAGTGGGAAAAGGTCAGATTTTAGTTTGAGAATGCCCCCCCAAAAATGTTTTAGGGTAGTCCCAAACTTACAGGGCTTACCACACCTTGTTCTGCATATTTCACACCCCTCTGCATGGAATTTACTACTGCAGGTTCTCCACACTTCTGTGGGAGAAATCCTCAGTAGTAATGGATCTGATCTGGATGGGGGTTAATGGAGAGTTGGGTGCCTTTTAAAGCTTGAGGTGGACTACTGTCCTAGAAAGATCTATCTCAGATGGCAACTTTGAGCAAATTGTTGAACTGGGTGGTAAAGAGTTCCTTGAAGGTTACCACAATGTATTGTATACCAGGGGACATTGTAATATGCTTCATGGCCTGAGAACTGAGGTTGCTAGTTGACTTGCTTTTGAAGTAGTTTTTCTAGGTATCAGTTTTCATGGCTGATTGTCTGCAAGGTCATCACACATGGCTTGGAGCACTGAAATCTTGGTAAAGATCTAGGCCGAGTTGTGGAATTCTGAGAGCATCCCCCAAAGTTTCTTCTATGGGTATTATGCACCAAGATCTTTAAGCTGCGGGTGTTTATACCTGCACAAAGCACCTTATCACATGAGACAGGGGCTCTCGGTAAATCCAACCATGTTTTATATGTGCAAATGCCACCTCTTAACGAGAGATCTGGTCATTTGGCTGTGCCTGATATATCCTATAACTATGACATGTTAGTGCAGGTTGGTATACATGATTTTTTGGCTTTTGTTTGTTTTTTATCTACCATCATGTCTAAACATCCTATGTAAATCTGCTCTTTCGCACTTTTGACAACGGTACTGAATTTAGACTGATTAACCAGTGACATTGGTTAAACCTCTGCTATTAGACATGATTGTTTGGTTTCTGTGTATTTACTTTTTTGAGCTCGTATTGGCTGCGCATTGGCAACTGTTAAACCCCTGCGTCTTGGCATTTCTGCATGGATTTTATGATAAAGGCATATGACTCATTCGAAGCTGTATGAGAAATTATATTGCACTGTTTATATTGACATTGGTTTTATCTGATTCTACATGCATTTTATATTTTATGGCAGTACTTCTTGTACACTGAATAAAGATGTATCTGATCTGAAATGTCCTATGTTTGTGTTGAGTCAGAGTGCCTTGCGTCCATTATTTGAGCAGGTGGAGCCCTTGAGTGATATTAGCCTGTTGAATCCTTCAGCTAGCCTTCACATCTGGTATGCAGTAAGGGTGGCAAGGATGCAACAAGATTAGGTTAAGATTGTTCCAATGTCTGTTGAAGGCCTTGTTGCTCTTCTATTTTAAAGGTGACATTTCTGGTCTGGTTAATGGTGAAGGAGATAATGCATCAGTGGTCCCTTCATATTGCAGGTGTCTGTGAATCAGTACTGTGATGAGACCTGGTTTACTGGTTGGGAGAAAACATTGAAGAAGTTGGAAGGCTCTTAGCTTGACGTGAAGGAACATGATTTGAGTAAGGTTATGTAGGTCACATTAAATGTTAGATTGTTGTGTCTTTTAGTCTTGTCATAGAAGGTGTCTGTGAATGCTGATTTGTTTGGTGGATGCCTGTATACCAGTAGGAATGAACAAAACAAGAGAAGGAGAGAGCTAGCGTGGAGCACATGAGAAGACATTTGTGTTGCAGCAACCTCTTGGAAACCATACAATAGGGCACCTAGATTAAAGAAGCACTTTAATGCCAAAGTAATAGCAGACTGCAGTAGAATGTTTTTTAATTAATATAGCATTTTATGTTGACTGGGTAGAAACCAGCCTTACAGAGCTTGGCTTGTTAATGGCTTTCGAATATTCATGGCATATACATAGCACGTTTTTTTCAGATACTAGCTAAATGTGATTGCATAAACAATACACAAGTCATGGCTACATTTGAAGTGCTTTTTCCTTAAACGGCTAGTGTAAATTTGACCATTTTTCTGTACGGGTTGGCCAAGAGCATATGTTCATGTAAAGTTCGGTGAAAATTGATGCAGTTTTCAGAAATTTCTGCTTCACAACCCCTAGTTGTATCGGTGCTAAAAAGGGACGTAAAACACACCATTTTAGCTATGACATGTTTGGTGTGTGATGGAGGATAAAGAGAGAGGAATGATTGTTTAGTGAGAGGGAGAGGGTGGAGGGAATAGAATATAGATTACTTACTCCTGCTCAGTTTCTCCTTTTGACACCTTCCTTTTACATTCTGCCACTGTGCAGAGGCCTATGTGCAAACTATGGAAAAGATAGACCTAGATAGATCAGCGAGAGACAGAGAAAAGGAGACAGATGATAGATACGGAGAGAGAGAGAAAAAAAAGAAAAGAAAGTCCATACTGCATATAATAAAGAAAATGTTAAAAGTTTAGTTGTGGTGCTAATGGACCATATTTGGTATTTTCCTTATTTGTATACCTCTTTGAACCACTAGAAAGCCTTGCTCATTGCGTTAAAGGATGTGGACACTGAGAAGAGGGACAAGGATTGAGGAAGGAAGGGCACATTAATGAGGGAATGAGGAAGATTTGATGAAAGCACGTCCTCTCAAAACCTTGGTATCTTACTGAGTAGAGCTGGAGTACTTCACAATCAGCTGACCTGCGGCATAAAGCCAAAAGATAGGAAGAGAAGGAAAAATCTGGATTAATGATAGTAGGTGAGGAAAGGAGGTAGATTTTGGGTTGAATGGCAGTTTTGTGTGGGGGCTCAAAGTGAGAGGAATGGGTATGGCAGAGGTTTAACAATAAGGGGGACTATTCAAGTAACACCAGGGTAGGCCACAGAGAGCATCGGGAGGCAGGAGACTGCCCCGCACTTCAGTGTCTCAAGAAAGCCCTCACGAGCCCACTCTAATAGTTAGTTACATTTAGCTGAAGAGGAAGCTGGGGGGAGAGTGGCAGGAAAAGCTGGGTTTATGAGAGGCTAGAGGTCAGTGGGGTTGTATCATATATTTAACCGGAGATTTCATGAGTAGGAGCAGAAAGGCTAGGTTGGCAGGAGTGGCAGTGCTTAAAATCGATACGACTCCATGCATGTCTTTTCAGTTTTAGGGTAATTGCTTCCTGTCCGAAGAGCTAACACTCTATCTCAGAAAATCAAATGTGGTTGAAATGAGGTTTGCAGGGTGCGTCTAGCATGCCCGATGTTTTGCTGCAGATCCATAGATTTTGCTTTGCCTGCAACTCAGTCTTTTTATCATGCTACAATACGTCCTGTTTGTCGAAAAGCGTTTTTCAGTTGTTCTGAATTAGCCCCATCATTCCTGAAAAGAAAAAAAAACGCGTCTCATTTATTCACCATTCTTTCTGCAAGCACGTTGTCCTGTAGCAACTGAACAGACCCTCAAGAAGTCTTATTTACTTCTCCCTATAGCTCGCACAAGAAATAGATGGAAATGTACTCACCATATGGGTATCACTTACCTGCAGCCAATGGGGTTAATTCACTAAAATGTCTTAAGTGTTGAAGTGATATCACATACCTTTGACCTTCAATGGCATTATAAGGTGAGTATCTCTTCAGCTGCCTCTTAAGTGCCCAGCAGCTAGATGTAGAGAAAATAAACAAAATAAAGCTGAGCTTTTAGAGTTGTGTTTACTTTCTGATCCTGCCACTACCTTCCTGAAATTGGAGATAAGAGTTAGCAAGGGGTGCACGAGAGGTTTCAAATAGAAAGCCATCCATAGGTAGCAGGTGCTATCTTTGGTAACCCCAAACTGATTTCCATGTGTGAAGTTAAGTTATCAGTTTTTGTCCTTCATGTATATTATTACTTCAAATCTTTCCAAACATTGGTTGCGTTTCAGTCTCTAAGACTAGCTAAGCATTTCAAAACTAAGAATGTTTGACCGGAGTTGAATCATGAGTTATCACGACATACAGATTCAGCATTCTACGCCTTATAGAGCTGGGACATGAGGCATCCTCACACTCCTCCTGACACCAGGAGTTGTCTCACATGGCAACATTTCATGGCACAAATAACAAAAGTGATCTGTGCCGGTCTATGTAGTACGATAATTAGAAGGTAATATCTGCTGCAGTTTGTTCCATAGACTATAACATTCCACACTGCAGCTGTTTACTGGCCCATGCGCTTAAAAAAAAGAACATTTGCCACCAGAACATCTATTGGAGCCCCACAGAATTAATTTTCATTTGGCTGCCGCAATGAGTCTGCTCCGCCTATAAGTGCTAGCAACATTCCCCCTTGCCCCCCCCCCCCCCAAAAAAAAAGGCTAGGTCTAGTTGCGCCCCTGGTTCACTGTAAAGCAAAGATCGCCAGTCTCTGGCGGTACTTGGCTGAAGTATTTGAAAACAGTCTCAGACATAATCATGTAGTTTCATCACCGGTCCATTCAGAATTATTAACGAATCTATCCAATGGAAATCTAAGAAACTGTAGTGCTTATGGTAACTAAACCCAAGCAATTGTACTTCAGAAGGCAATTTAAAATGATTACAGTTAGAATATATATGTCAGTGTGCTTGTGGTACAGTTGTAGGGTTTATGGTGCATTATTTGTACGTGAATGGTACGTATAGCAGTGCTCGGAGCCACCTATAGTCCATATTGATTCAACATGGATCTTTCCATTCTTTAACGCTTGAATTTCCATTTGTTCTCAGTTGAATTTGGGGCTTGCTGACCAGTTTTCTCTCCGTCATGATCTTGTATTCTACTGGCATACTAGATGCTGTTGTCTAATGATCTTACATATTTTTCATTCGTATTATGTGGTATCCCAAGTCCCTCTTTTAATATATTTATTTTAAATGATCCTTCTGCTTCTCGCTGGCTCCATTGCTGTTTTCCATCGTGAATGTGGAAAAAAACCTTTATCTGACTATAATGAACATTCAGACGGGTTAAATGTAAAACTCATCGACATTAAACAAGGTTATTATTTTTTTACTCTTTAGGAAGTGAACAGTCTGATGAAGAGTGCCTAAAGAAGGCTGCCATCAGTGGCGTCCCGAATGATTGCTCCCAGGAGGTGCAAGTGGCCTCGACGTTTATCTGCAAAAATAATGGCGGCCATGGTGCTTTCCGGGAGTTCACGGAGCGCTTAGGCCTTCTTCTCAGCCGGGTGGCTGCTAAGGCGGATCACTGTTAATTATGCAACTGTATCCTGACCGAGGGATGAGCTTTCCTTCCCGAAGGGACTGGTTTATATAAGGTTTACGATAATGATTATTTGAAAATGAAAATTGCGATACCACTTTCTGTAATGATACAACAAAGACTTTAGTAGTAACAGGTGTTACTACTCAGATTTAAAAGCTGTTTATATAAACATCGCTGGAAGAATTTTCACTGTGGGTCGGATGTTCTGACGAGGTAGAATTTTGAATGTAATTAAGGTTTTTTTGCGCTAAGCATAGTTTGTGACTTTCACTTTTCAGTTTTCTATTTTTCTTCTAAATTATGTTTGCTCCGATCTTAGAATAAGCAGAGCCTAAGTTGCCTAAATTCAATCGACAGGCCAGTCGTCCAGTTCTTTAAACCGATAAGTGGTGATGGACTCTTGAGTACCAGCATTTTATCGTTTTTGTTACACTACACTGGTGCTTCTCAGATCAATATACGAATCGATTTGAGTTTTGATGGCAAGAAAGTTTGAAAAACTGCCACGCAGTTTAGTTGACCCGGTTGCTGACTCCTTCGACCTCGGCACCGACGAAGATCTACAAGCCTTCGGTACTGAAAACCTCAAGCCGAAAAACTCCGGCCAGTCTTCCACTACTCCTTCTCCTGTCAAGCCGATCCTAAAAAAAATAAATAATGCACGCTAGACAGCGAAAACTTCATCCAAGAAGGAACTGGTTGCATTATTGCAACTCCTTCCTCTTCTTCACGTGCATAGAGGAAGTTAAAATTTAAGGAGGCCTTGGACATACCATTTCATCCAAGGAAGAAAATGAGTGACAAGGCCACCAGCCTGGTCCATTATCGTACTTCCCACCTCTTCCTTCTCCTCCTTCTCCTCCACCACCATAACCACCACTTCCTTCCCCTCCTCACTCTCCACTGCAGTCCCCTATATAGGACACACATGACAATACTCCTCAAGGGTCTCCACACTCTTACACTGTGGGGGTTAGGCGATAGATTGGATGAGACTGACCCATGGGGTGCTTATGATCTTGATCCCACCACTCCCAATTATCCGAAACTTTATCCCGCTCGCCCTTCCAATCCAGAGGATACCACCTCATACTAATAGGTGATATCCAGGGAAGCAGCATTCCATAATGTGCAGCTCCATTATGGACCCATTGAGCAGGACTTCATTTGACACCCTCTGTTCAACACATAGAGACACCCAATTCCTCCCTATGATCCCTATTCAAGGAGCCAGTCCGCTCTAGAATGAGCAACCTCCCATTCCCCCACCCCCTTCCTTCACACCACCACCGGTGGACAAAAAATACAAGGCGGCTCCTTCGGATCCTCTTTTTTTAATTAGAAGTCCAGTTCCACCTGACTCTATTGTCGCCACCACTGCCTGTAAGTGGGCAAACAGTCAAGCAACTGGTACTGCAATCCTCCAGAAAAGGAGAGTTAATGCAGCTAGGAAGAGGGTGGCAGCACAGGCCGCAAACCATTGGCGCATTGAAAATTCGCAGGACCTTTTGGCCCGCTATGATCGGGCACATTGGGATGAAATGGAGAAACTGCTACAGTACCTCCCTAATGAACACTGCAAAACGGAGAAGCAAATTATCTCTGAGGGACAAATAATCACCAGTAATTGCATGCGGTGGCCCTCGATGCACCAGTCACAGCAGCCAGGGGTATCAACACCATCATCCTCGTTAGAAGGCACGCACAGCTTTGGTATTCTGGTTTCAAACCAGAAATCCAGGAAGCAGTCATAAACATGCCCTTCAATAAGGATCACCTGTTTGGACCACTAGACAGGATGAAAAAAGACACCAATACAGCCTAGGCAATATGTGCCTCTTAGGCTTCCACCAACAGGGGCTCCTTTTGTTGCCCAGGCTATAGAGGAACATACAAGTCATTCTCCACAGATGCTGCTACATCCCAACACAAGCAACCCCTTTCCTCTTACACCAGGAGCTATTTCAGAGGGCCATTTAGAGGGACAACCAACAAAGATGGAGGGAAGATTGCTGCAACACATGGAGCCACTCCCACTGCAAAGCAGTGACTACTTACCCCCCCCCGACGCTTCCACACATGTTGGGGGAAGACTCAAGTACTTCCACCTGATACGAACACCATCACTAAAGATCAATGGGTACTAGCCTTTATCCAACACAGCTATTGTCTGGAGCTCATGACCACATTCCGCAATTCCCCCCCCTCCCCTCCCCCCCCCCTCCCTCTGCACCCACAGATTATTTTAGGAACACTTCTCTCTTCTCAACCAAGAGGTCCAGCCCCTTCTCCTCAAAGAGGCCATAGAACCTGTCCTCTACAGTACCAAGGCTCAGGAGTGTACTCCCTATACTTCCTGATTCCCAAAAATCAGAACACTTCCATATGGTCACACTACAGGATGTTATTCCACTTTGACAAACAGGCAACTTTATGATGGCTCTAGACCTAAAGGGGTGCCTACTTTCACATACCAATACACCCTACATATCGAAATACTTAGGATTCGTTATAGGCGGTGACTACTGCACCTCAAGTGTTCACAAAATGCTTAGCAGTGGCCACCACATCCCTGCTACTACAGACCGTCCATGTGTTCCCTTACTTGAACGATTGGCTCGTCAAAGCCATTTCACTTCACCAGTGTCAACAACATGCTCAGATGACAGTAAATCTACTTCACAGACTAAGTTTCACTATCAACATACCAAAATCTCACTTTCAGCCTCTACAAGTTCAACCTTACTATATTGAACACTCAGTTAAGGCTAGCATACCCCCAATCCTGCTTGCGTTCAGACTTTTCAGAAACTACTGCCACAATTTCAGGTGAACCAGTCCTTCACAGTAAGGAAGGTTATGCGTCTGCTAGGGATGATGGCCTGTTGCATTCCCATAGTTCCACATGCAAGATTACACATGCGCCCTCTTCCGAAAGACCTATCACGACAATGGTCTCAATGACAGGGTCACCTGGAAGATCTAGTGTTGATACTCACCATTATCTGCAGTGATGGAACACCAGCAACCTATTTAAGGTACATCCTTTTCTGGACCCTGTTCTTCACATCACATTAACAGCAGACTCCTCACAGATGGCTTGGGGTGCTCATCTGGGAGACCTAACAGTACACGGTCTTTGGAATGTCAACCTCCAGTCCTTACAGCACAGTTACCTGGAGATTCAGACTGTCTTCCTACCACTGAAAGGTTTTCTTCCTCACCTGTCTCCCAAGGTTGTCCTGGTCAGTTGTCCTAGTCAAGATGGACAGTATGACAGCTATGTACTATTTACAAAAACGGGGGGGGGGGGGGTCTTCACAGCTATCACACCTGTCTCAGACCACATGGAAGTTGGCCATTCACCCCAACATTCACCTGGTAGCAGAATACCTCCCAGAGGCGGACAACGATTTTGTGGACCTGCTCAGCAGGATGTGGCAACAAGTCCACGAGCAGGAACTCCACCCACAAGTCCTTCACTAATACTTCCAAAAGTGAGATACCCTCAAATAGATTTCTTCGCCACAGCAAAAGAAAATGCAAAATGCTCAGATTTCACCTCCGAACTCCCACACCCTCTATCCAAAGGCAATGCACTATGAATGAATGACTATTTTGGGGATATTTTTCTAAGCTTTTCTTCCTCTCCCTCTTATTCTGTTTCTGGTTCAGAGGCTCAGACAAACATTTCACCATGACCTTTTTTACAACGCTGCTGCATCTATCAGTAGTTCTTAATGAGAAGCTCCCCAACAGGCTTGACCTTCTCACTCAGAATTGAGGACAAATCAGACTCTCAGCCCCCAAATCACTCAATCTAGCAGTTTGACTTCTGAGGTCAGAGTTTGGCTACCTCGGCTTTCCACCAGAATGTATGGACATTCTCAAGGAAGCACACAGACCTACTGCAAAAGCCTTTAACGCTGCTAAATGAAAATGTTCTACTATTAACCCAGACAAATTGACCCGATGAAAGGCACGGTACAGGACATTGTTTGCTACCTGCTTCATTTGCAGAAGGCAAATTTACCCTACACTTCAATGCGCTTACATCTCGCAGCCGTAGCTGCTTATCTCCAGAATAGACCTCTCTCACTATTTACGATTCCAGTAACTAAAGCTTTCATGGAAGGACTCAAGCGAGTTATTCCCCCTCAGGTTCCACCAGCTCCCTTGTCGACACAGAGGCTTAACATTGTACTCACTAGACTCATGGGTCCCCTCTTTGAGCCTCTTCACTCATGCCCACTTCAGTTTCTCTCATGGAAGGTCCCATTCTTGGTTGCCATCACTTCACTGAGGTGTGTTAGTGAACTCCAGGCATTAACTGTAGAAGAACCCCGTTCTTCCAAATACATAGAGGTGAAGTGGTTCTCAAAATAAACCTAAATCGCTACCAAAGATAGTTCACATCAATCAATCCATTGAACTCTTAGTTTTCTTTTCACAACCATATTTGGTTGTAGATAGAGCTTTACATACTCTAGATGTCAAAAGAGTGCTCATGTTCTACATAGATAAAACTAAAACTTTCAGAAAGACAAAGGAACTCTTTGCCTTTTCTACACCTCACAACAGCAACCCCATATCCAAATCAAGCATAGCCAGATGAATAGTTGATACATTAAGGCCAAAAGACCTTTACCTGTTCCTCACAGAGCATACATCATTCATAAAAAGGAACAACAATAGCTTTTTCAGGAAACATTCCCATAGCTGACATTTGTAAGGCAGCTACATGGTGAACACCACACACATTTACCAAGCATTATTGTGTGGATGTTTTAGCACACCGACAAACCAATGTAGGTCAGGCAGTGATGCATACCCTTTCCACACTACTGCAACTCCCACAGGCTAGCCCCCACTTGTAAGGAGGAACTGCTTTACAGTCTATGCAGAGCATGTTTATCTACAGCTACACATGGCATCGTACGGATTTTGTAATTTACCATGTAAGCATCTGTTTGTGGCATGTAGTGCTTTAGATTCACATGCAACATTCCTTCTCCCCAGACGCCTGCGGTCGTTGCAGTTACTCTATATGTATATATGTACTCACATTTAGCATGGACATCTCTTCTCTTACACATGCCTCTCACTCCTTTCTCACCCGCCTGTGGGAAAACAATCTAACACTGGACAAGAGGAGAGGTCACCTGATCTTGTGACTCAAAATACTTCTTCAAGCAAAATAACTTGCACCACTCCATACCCAACAGTAAATGGCAAGAGTATGCAGAACATATGAATCTACAGCACTACATGCCGCAAACAGATGCTTACAGGGTAACATATCTCTTATCTGGCATAACGCAGCACATTTGCTAAAAGTATTAGTTTGGTATTTTGACATTTTTACACTTGATAGCTCTGTCTGGGAATTGGCTGCAACTCACTAGTACCAATTTAACTCCAAAATATAGAACTAAGTAGCAGAAAAGTGGCCTGTCAACCTCTTCAAAGTGGGGTCCTTTGGGCGGCAAAATGTATTGCTGCATTTTTAGTAACTTTTGAACCTTTTGAGCTAGAAACAAAATTTATTTTGTTAAAATCTGAAGATTATGCAGCAGATGATCAATTATGTCACATATTTGGCAAAGCTACAATTATGCAAAAAAAAATCACTGCTGCACAATCACATAATTCCATTAGACCTGAGTATAGATCTCCGTTTGATACATATACATGCAATAGAGAGGATGAACAATTTGCATGACTGATTTTAGATGTTTTTACAAGTACTACCTTCACCTAATCTGTTAGTCATGGTATACATGCCCATACTTTACTAGAGGCAAGTGCAATGTGCCTGTCACAAAGACTGAATATGTGCCGGAGGAATTTTACATGGCCATTATTTTATATAACATTTTATCTTTTGTACTTCTCTTCTTTCCGTGTTCTTCTGTGTCCTGAGTTATTTACTGTTAGTCTGCTTCATTTTAGACTTTTTCTGTTTCCTGTTCTAGCTCTCATACATCCTTTTAAAGTGAACACCTCAGTCACACTTAAAATACGCAAAGAGAATCGATCCCTCCTTTTAAAGCACTGTGGGGGTTATTCCAACTTTGGAGGAGGTGGTAATCCGTCCCAAAGTGACGGATTTACCACCAGCCGTATTACGAGTTCCATAGGATATAATGGACTCGTAATACGGCTGGTGGTATATCCGTCACTTTTGGGACGGATTACCACTTCCTCCAAAGTTGGAATAACCCCCTGTGTTCTTTGTGGGGTTTTTCACATTGCATAATTTTAAACTGAATTTACACTTAGAGTTTACAATGGTGAGGCATCCTGAGGACTGAAATACTTTAAAGGATATTGTGTTTACATTTTGGATGCTGTGTCCTTCTTAACTATGAAAATGTAATGTATGAATTAAATTATGAATAAATAATTCCTTGCTACTTCTCTTTTGATTTCCAATTAAATCAATGTAGTCAACATGAGAAACAATTAGAAATGTGCAGGAAATAAGATACACATTAGTTTCTGGGATAATACTAAACGGAAATGACATTGTTAATCTTGTATGACGCTCTTTTCTCATTTTTATGTCCTTGTTTCGGTTCTTCTCCTATGAAAACCTACTGGTAACAATATTTCTGTTCCATTTGCTAAACTGTTTTAGCCTTTGACTGACAAACCCTGTGATGCCCTGTGGCTTACACAATTGTTAGTAGTTTAATTATTCTCTAGTTGCATATCAAGTTTTGCTGGGACATGAATGTTTAATACTGGTACAATGTTATCATAATTGTAAAAGCTAATTGTCTAGATACTCATTTATTTCAGTTTTTTAATCAAATACACAGCGCCACGATCACTAGCTATTGGTGGGCTCTGACATAATGTATTGTGAAAAATAATAAACTTGAAAAAATGTCTTGTTGTGACGGCTGTTTTCGGGTGCACAGCAGACCTTGTTTGTCCTTTTAAAAATTTGTTATGCATGTTTTACGGGTATGTTTAAAAGTGCCTAGTTCAGTTAGAAAATCAAGATATCATGAACGTTTCATTTGTTCGAGTGCAGTAGTTTTCTTTTTTAAAACCCTTAAGGTGTGTGATAGACGATGCCTTCTGTAACAGTATTCAAGGTTAGTGTTTGTTTCTATTTAAAGCTTTCCTTTTACTAACAGTATTCAAGGTTAGTGTGTTTCTATGTATAGCTTTCCCTTTATCGCACCCAATTTATTGTTGAATAACGAAAGACGTGCTTTTGTTTCTGATATGGTACAATCCATGGGTTTGACAGTGGATAGGTTAAAAAAAAGTTATTTTGCTAGTCACTTTCTTTGGATGTGTACAAGAAAAGGGAAAGGTGCAGTCTCAATTGATGTTTTTTTCAAAATTGGATAATGAAACAAGTAGCCTGACCCATCCCTTTTCTCACACCCGACAGATGGTTTACAGTACTGGCTTTACAAATGATAAAACCTGAGAGCAATTTGTTGTATGGCAGTTTCTCACTTGCTCATTTCTTTTCACTCCGAGCATTTCTTAGGTTCCATTTTGTGCTCCCGAAGTCTGCCTACAAAGGCTTTCGGTCCTTTACGTCTTTTCTGGTAGGGACGTCTAACTGCAAATGTCTCATCTTTGAATATTCCCCAGGCATCACATTGGATCTGGAAAACTTTTAAGCAGTTTCCTTGCGCACAGGGAGGTGGCCCTGTGTTGACTTCTTGCGCTCCGGATGTGATGGGCACAGACCTACAAAGGCACCATCCATGCAAGCTGACATCAATTCTTTTATTGTGCCAGTCAACGCAGATTCCAAGCTACCCCATTGTATATGACCATTTTTATGAAAAGTTTCAAGAACAATTTTTTTTCTCCAAAATTTCTTCCAGTTTGTAAGGGAATGCCCCCTAACAAACCATGTTTTAAGCCTTGTGGGGAATGTCATAGACAGATAGGTGTTTCTGTTCCCCACTTGGTCTGTCTGTGGTGCCTGGGGTTGTCCTGAGACTCTACGACCCACAGCTATTTTGCCCAGATCTACTCCAAGGCAATCCATGAGGGGGATGCAAAGTTGTTTGTTGCTCACCACTGAAAGACTCCATCAGTCGAAGTCATGGGAGTGATCCTGGTCCCATGCTAGAAGCCATTCCTGCGACGAGTCATCATCAAGGTCCAAGTGTTTGAGTAAGTCCAAGAAGAAGTCCACGCACTTCTCAACCTTGTTGCACCACCAAGTCCCAAGAGAAGGTGTGGAGAGTGTTATAGTGCTCCATGACCTTCTCCCAAAGTCATTCTGTCAGCAACAACTGTTAGATTTTAAAAGTAGGAGGAGGGGTCTCTGAACAAGTAAGCAAGCACACCTGAGATGAGTGTTGTAGGGTTTTTTATTTTTGCTAACTGTCCATTAAATTCTGTGTCTCCATTGAAAAATAGTGTATTAAATCAAATGTGGCTGCCCCCAAGCATCGTATCCTTGCTATCCTTCAAGAGAGATGTTGACAAAGTCAGATTTTTGGGACATGAAAATTAACAAAGCAGTAATTTAAACTTGTGTTTCAGGAAATGGATATCAACGTTTATAGCCCGTGGCACTAATAGTTGTCTTTTTATACATCAATCTTTGCTGAAAGAAATGTAAATTTCCACTGACCAATAATCTGGGAACTGCTAAAAGCTTTTAATTCAGGGTGTAAAAGGAGGCCTAGTCCCGCTGCCACGCTGATTGTAACATCACGCCAGCCCTTGACCCAGAGGCAGTCAGAGGAAGTGGGGATGAGGGGCTACAAAGCTTCTGCTTTTGCCAAAGTCCTCTCAAGGACAACTTAACGTTTATGATTTCAAGCATTCAAAGCACAAGAGAGGAGCACTCCCTTAGCAACATGAATGAGAAGAGCAACTCCTCTTTATTATGTTGCTGGAGGCTACATGTGTTTTACACTCCTTAAGGCCAGCCTTCCAGCACTGGAACTAGCGCCTATATTCCATCTCCAACACAACCCCTCAACACCACCCACATTCATACTGTAAACCAGCCCTGCCCCTGCCATTCACTTGCATGAAGCTCTGCTGACTCCACCCTGGGCCACAACAATAGTGCTCCATGTCAGACTTATGCAGAACTGCTAAAACAGACTACACCCAATGGCCCTGATGTTACTGCACTGACTTGGACCCTGAGGGCGAGTGAAACCTCAGTCTGCACATGTGCAGTAGTACCCACTCCATCACCCTTCCCTTCCTCTCAGCAATCACATTCTTGGGTGAATTACTCTGAACACTCTGCCATCTTTAGTCTGGATCTGATCGGGTTGATCCTTCTCAATGCCCCTTATGTTCCTGAACACCAGCTCCCAGTGCATTTTGTGGAGCCTGCTCCTAACCACGTCCTTGGCCAGCCCAAATTTCCTGGTCCTGTGGTGACCTTAGAGTTCCATGAGATGATGCTTCGCTTATTCACCAACTACTCTCCACTGGTCAAGCATTCAGGCCTCTGGAGCCAACAGGCCACCAGACAGTGCCTCTGCCGGCAGGACCTCCCTCTGTGACAGTTGGGCCCTCTATCCACATATGTATCCATATCGACTTTGTTACCGAATCTGCTTCCAGCACTCCAGTTTACACCGGAGCACAATCCATCAACACTGATGCTGTCTTCACCAACAGTGGGCCGCAGCAGCCAACCCATAGTTAGTGCTGTCTGATTCCGAGACAGTGTCACACCTACATTATCTGAAGCCGTGCTCGATGCCGCTTACCCCTTCCAATACAGGCAGTGTCATGTATACCGATATGGTCCTTGTACCACATGGGAGGGAACAGTTTCTTCTTGACTCATTTGGCATGGACTCTTACAATGGATGTTAAGGTGCAGGACCAGCCACACTAGGATGTTAATTGGTATGATGACCTTCAGAACATTAGTGGCCAAGATATGTCCAGACCCTGTTTTGTTTTCTCCTCTAGATCCTACTACTGAGGAAGTGCATCCTTTGCAATGGCAATAAGAGCAGCAGAAATCCTTGAACTCCAGCTTCCCACTCACGATATAAAAGACCAATGACCTACTGAAGTCTTTTAATCTGGCCAGTGCTCTTACTGACATTTTCAGGGGCCTAGGTCACGTCTTGTACAATCTGACTTCTGCCCCTTTCGTGGCCAAGGAATGGGTTTTCAACCGTACCCTTGCCCTCCCAGCCACCATGGCCTACAGACTTCTCTGCCTTTTTGTGACTGAAGGGAGGGCAAAGGTCCCACAGTCAGCGTGGGACAGGTGGCCAGAGGTTGAGTCAGTCTTTAACCCTCCTGGCAGCTGCTGCCTCCAAGCCTTTTTTGTTTGCCCTCCTGCTATCTTGGGAATCCAGTGGGAGGCAGGATACAAAATCAGCTGCCCACTGGTGGTCAGTGACATCAGAAGGTGAGTTCTCCAGATCATCCAAAGGGGCTATTCTCTTCCCCTTTGTGACTACCCCCCCACCCATGCCACCCACGTAGGATCAGCTGACAGGGGGCCATCTTTCCTTGCTCCGTCAAGAGGTGCAGGCTCTCATGGCCAAGGGAGTCGTAGAGAAGTAGGTCTTCACTATTATTCCTGCTATTTTCCGATGCCAAAGAAGGACGCATAACATCATCCTATCCTAGAACTGTGCCTTCCCAATCTCTTCTTGAAGAAGGAGAAATTCAAAATGCACACGCTCGCCTAAGGCCTGTCTTCCCTTGACCTGTGGGACTGGATGATTGCATTGGAGTTGCAGGATGCACATCTCCAAATTCCCATCCTCTCTGCCCACAGAGGTTACCTGCGGTTAACGGTGGGCCAAGAGCACTTAATTTTGCTGTGCTCCCTTTCAGCCAGGCCAGTGCCCCTTGGGTGTTCACGAAAGTGATGGCAGTGGTTGTGGTTCATCTGTGGAAGTCGAGGATTCCAGTCTTCCCCTACCTCGAGGATTGGCTGTTTAAGGCAGGCTCACCCCAGGCAGTCTTCTCCCTCCTTCAGACTATGGCAAACCTTCTCCTTTTGCTGGGCTCGCTATCAATGTGCCAAAGTCACATCTGTCTCCCTCTCAGGCACTCCTTTTTATAGGAGCTGTTCTGGACACAGTGCAGTTTCGGGCCTATCCAGCCGAGCAGCTACTCCAGGTTATTCAGGCTATGATTCCAATGTTTCAGCCCCTACCCTTGGGCCGCTTGGTCTCCTGTATCCTGCTTGTTACTTATGCCCGATGGCATATGCAGGCTCTGCACTTGGACCTGAAGTCCCAGAAAAATCTCTCCTTCATGGTTCAGTTCTCGGAGGGAACCGCAAACGATCTCTAGTGTTGGCAAACAAACCGCAGTTGGGTCAGTGGCAGACCCCTCTGCCCTCCCCAACCAGAGCTAACTGTAGTGACAGATTCATCTCTCTTGCCCTAGGGCAGCCACCTGGGAGAGGTGGAGATCAGAGGCTTTTGGTCTCCGGTGGAGTCCAAGCGCTACATAAACTTGTTGGAGCTCTGGGCAATTTGCTTGGCACTGAAAGCCTTTATTCCATCGATCAAGGGAAGACTGGTGCAGTTGTTCATCGACAGCACCACATCATGTGGTATTTTAACAAATGGGGCGAGGTAAGGTCATGGACCCTTTCTCAGAAGGCCCTGTTTTTCTAGACATGGTTGGAATGTCAGGGCAATTCCGTGGTGGCTCTGTGAACGCCAGAGTGGACAAACAGTTGCAGATGCCTAGCAAATCACGAATGGCGTCTCCTTCTTGCAGTGTTGCAAGGTCTCTTTCAGCAGTGGAGAGAGCTCTAGTTTGATCTGTTCTCCTCTGCTGAGAACACACAATATCAGCAGTTTTGTGTGCTGGACTTTCCGAGGTGACTCTTGCTTGAATACGCTTTTCATCTCAAGTGGAGCTCTAGTCTCCTTACGCCTTTTCTCCAGTACCATTCCTGCTCAAAGTTCTCAAAAAGACCACAAACGACTGGGTGCAGGTCATCCTTGTGGCTCCGGGTTGGTCACAGAGAGTCTGGTATCCGGAGCTGTTGAGCATGACCATTGGTCCTCCAGTCAGGCTACCTCACCGAAAACATTTTCTGTCACAACAACAGAGAAGGGTTCTGCACCCAAACCTGCACACTCTCCACCTTCATGCATGGAGATCGAGCGGTGACAGTTGACAGCTTTTGATCTTCCTCCTGAAGTCTGTAGCATTATTAGGGCAGACAGGCATCACTTTACAGTGTCTCTATATGCCTGCTTTGTGCTTCCCCCCAACATTGATCCCATGTCTGCATCCCTATCTCAAGTTCTGTTGTCTGCATTAGCTTTGGCCCAGGAAGTCTCTGATCTGGGCAGAGTTAACCCCTTCAGCGCCAAGGATGTAATGGTTACGTCTGTGGCGCAGCGGTCGCCACAGACGTAACCATTAGGTCCTGTACCAGCCCTCGGGTGAAGCGCTATGACTCCCCCGGAGGGCCTCCAACTCCCTCTCCTGGGGAGGGATGGAAGGGGAATCGCTTCCCCTTCCACCCACGACCCACCCCCCCACCCTCCTAGTGACGATTGCGCGCTGACCTCATCAAAAGTCACCCCTATTATGAAGAGAAATGTTTGCATTTCTCTTCCGATCGGGGTTGGGGGAGATCGGAGAAGCATGAAAGGAAAGAAAAGCCTTTGAGAGAGAACCTTGAGTCCCTCGCGGGTGAGTAGCCGCATTTCACAAATACTGATTGATTGATTTCCTTTCATGTCTCTCTGAGCATTTCTGCAGAGCACGTTCGCAAAGCGATCGTGCTGCAGAAGTGCACACTAGACATCAGGGAGTTTTTTATTTTTTTATTTTGTAATTGTCATAAGGTGAGCTTGGGCAAGGGTCGCTCCTAAAGGGGGTCATTTTTTAATAAGACCATTTCTGTTCCTTTTGGGGGGAAGATTGGCCTATTTTAATTAGGCCAATCTGCTCCAAAGGGGGGCAGAAGCCACTAGGCACCAGGGATTTTTTTTCTTTAATTTTATTTTTTACAGATTGGTAGCGATCCCTCAGGCAAGGGTTGCTCCCCTGCGGTACAAATGTATTTTAGGCCATTTCTGCCCCCCTTGGGGGCAGGCCGGCCTATTTGTATTAGGCCCATCTGCCTCCCTTGGGGGCGGAAACCATTTAGGCACCAGGGATTGGTGTGTGTGTGTGTGTGTGTGTGTGTGTGTTTGAGGAGCACCCCCTTGGGAAGGGGTCGCTCCGCATTGGGGCACATTACTGTTGGCCATTTCTGCCCCCCTTGGGGGCAGATCGGCCTATTTTTTGTAAGGCCCATCTGCGCCTAAGGTGGGCAGAAAGCCCACTGGGCACCAGGGAAGATTTTTTTTTTAAAAAGAGGGTGGGGTATGTATATACCCCCACCCCCAAATGAATGAGGACAAAGTTGTTCTGCCCACCGGTGGGCTGATGGGGCAATTACCCCTGATCTGGGGGCATTGGAGGGGGGGGCAGAAAGCCTACAAATGCCAGGGAATAAAAAAAAATAGGGTGGTGGCTACCAACCAGTATTGGCGTGGTTATGCCCCACCCCAACTGAAGGGGGTAACAGTCTTTCAGCTCCCCCCCACCCCGCACACTATAAGATCTTATCCCAATGACAAGCAAGAGGGCATATGATTATTTTGGGTTTTGATTTTACATTTGGGCCATGAGAGCCTGTCCAACTCTCAAAATCGTCCCACTTTGAATGGTGAGGGTTGCACCTTTTGGACTTTTGAGACGCTGCCATGTAGAAAATTCAACGAGACCTAGACACTTCTGAAAACTAAACATCTGGGTGAGTCCATTTTGGTGTGCTTCACATGCACCCCGCACCATTTTCTAACCCTCAGTGCCCTGCAGACCTCCAACTTCGCTTGAAAGCACACATCTTCCCCACATTTTTGTGATGGAACCTTCCCAGAATCTGCAAGAATCCACAACATTCCTACCACCCAGCATTGTCGCATCTATACCGATAAAAAGTCTGCCCCATTTGTCAGCCTAAAAATGTTTTTTTTCAAACTGCCCTTTTGGAACCTCTTTGGTTCCACTTCAATTTTGGCATGTTTTTGGCTCTTCCCTGTCACAGCACTTGGCCCACCTACACAACTGAGGTATCATTTTTATTGGGAGACTGAGGGGGACGTTGGGTGAAATTTGTGCCAGTGCAGTGATCTCACACAGAAATATGGGAAAAATTTTATTTTTATTTTTTTAAGCTAAATTTGAAGGTGAGTCACACCTACCTGACCTCCCTCAGGTGTCTAGTTTTCAGAAATTTCTGGGTTTTGGTAGGTTTCCCCAGATGGCTGCTGAGCCCAGGACCAAAACCGCAGGTGCCCCCTCCCCCAAAAACTTGTAGTTTTGTATTAGATTTTTGTGATGTGTCCGCGTAGTGTTTTGGGCCCTTCCCTGTCGCAGGCAATAGGCCTACCCACACAAGTGACCTACTATTTTTATCAGGAGACTTGGGGGGATGCTGGGTGGAAGGAAGTTTGTGGCTCCCCTCAGGTTCCAGACCTTTCTGTTACATAAATGTGAGGGAAAGGTGTCTTTTCACCAAATTTTGAGGTTTGCAAAGGATCCTGGGTAAGAGAACTTGGTGAGAGCCTCACAAATCACCCCTTCCTAGATTCCCCTACGTGTCTAGTTTTCAAAGATGCACAAGTTTGGTAGGTTTCCCTAGGTGCCGGCTGAGCAAGAGGCCAAAAGCCACAGCTACGCACTTTACAAAAAACATTTCAGATTCCAATGTAAAAATGTGATGTGTCCATGTTGCGTTTCCTGTCGTGGGCACTAGGCCTACCCACACAAGTGAGGTACCATTTTTATCGGGAGACTTGGGGGAACACAGAGTAGAAGAACAAGTGTTATTGCCCCTTGCCTTTCTCTACATTTTTTACTCCCAAATGTAAGACAGTGTGAAAAAAAAAAAAAAAAAAAGAAGTCTATTTCAGAATTGCCGTGTAATACACATGCCAGTATGGGAACCACAGAATTCAGAGATGTGTAAATAACCATTGCTTCTCAATACCTTATCTTGTGCCCATTTTGGAAATACAAAGATTTCCTTGCTACCTATTTTTCACTCTCTATATTTCACCAAATGAATTGCTTTACACCCGGTATACAATAAAAATCCATTGCAAGGTGCAGCTCATTTATTGGCTCTGGGTACCTCCGGTTCTTGATGAACATACAGGCCCTATATATCTCCGGAACCAGAAGAGTCCAGCAGACAACGATATATTACTTTCAGAAATCTGCCTTTGCTGGAAGAAGTTAGACGAAAACATGAACAGAAATGGCTCTTTTGTTCACCTCAATTTGAATATTTTTTTATTTTAGCTGTTATGTTCTGTAAGAAAACCTTGAAGGATCTACACAAATGATCCCTTGCTGAAGTTAGACTTTTGTCTACTTTTCAGAAATGTTTAGCTGTCCGGAATCCAGCATTGGTTTCACACCCTTTTCTGTCACTAACTGGAAGGAGGCCGAAAGCACAAAAAGTAGTAAAAATGGATCGGTATGTGCCAGTAAAATGCCAGAATTGTGTTGAAAAATGTGTTTTTCTGATTCAAGTCTGTCTGTTCCTGAAAGCTGGGAAGATGGTGATTTTTAGCACAGCAAACCCTTTGTTGATGCCATTTTCAGGGAAAAAACACATGCTTTCTGCAGCATTTTGTTCTCCATTTGTTTTAAAAAAAAAATTGTTTAGCTGTATTTTGACTAATTACTTGGTCTACTCCAGGGGAACCCACAAACTCTGGGTACCTGTAGAATCTCTAGGATGTTGGAAAAAAAAGGCCGCAAATTTGGCGTGGGTAGCTGATACGGACAAAACATTATGAGGGCCTAAGCGCAAACTACCACAAATAGCCAAAAAAAGGTTTGGCACAGAAGGGAGGGGGGGTGAGGGGCTGGGGGAGAGGCCTGGCAGCCAAGCAGTTAAGGGTTGCATTTCTGCCATCTTGGCATTTTTGCGTTTGATGGACCATCCCCTTCTCTTAAAGTTACAAATAGTGGCAAGGTTCCTTCGAGGCCTGTAACATATATGTCCCACTATTCCGTTTATAATGCCTCAGTGGGACCACAGTTTGGTTCTCACTTTTCCCATGTGTACACCATTGAAGCCTCTCCACAGTTGCCCTCCCAGGCTCCTGACTTAAAAACCTTTTAAGGTGCCTTAACATAGGCCAGGAGGGTCAGTCAATTACAGGCACTCTCGGCGCACCCTCTTTACATCTTTTAATCCGGACAAGCTGGATCCCTGGACATGTGCCTCCTTCCTTCTGAAGGTTGTGAAACCATTCCATGTGGGCCAAAGCATCACGCTTCCCACTTTTTTGCCCTACCTTATTCCTCCAAAGAGGAGGCAAGACTCTACCATCTGGATCAAGAAAGAGCATTGTCAATCTATCTTGATCACACATGAAAATTCTGGGATGACAATCAAGTCTTCATGGGCTATGAGGGAGGGAAAAAGAGAAGTCAGTACAGGAGAGAGCCATCTCACGATTAATTGTCCTGTGCATTAATATCTGCTGTGCTTTGTCCCAAAAGCAGCCCTATTTTGAGCATGTGTGCGTACTCTACCCGAGCCAAGGTTGCAGCAGTGCATTGGCTTGCGATGTCCCAGTCCTGGACATTTATCAGGTAGCAACGTGGGCCTTACTGTACACGTCCACCAAGCACAACTCTGAACAATCAGGTCTTTCGAATTAGGCACTTCATCTGTTGGTCCGACAGGACTTTGTATTATAAATTAGCTTTGAAATCTCACCTCTGGGGAGATATTGGTTGGGAATCTATTCTAAGGTACGGAATCTGTGGCTGATGAACAAGTTACTTACCTTTGGTAGTTACTTACCTTTGATAACGCCTTATGTGGTAGAGACACTAGCCACAGATTCCTTAGTGGCTCTTCCATTCTCCTCGATCTTGTGAGACGGTGCAGGGAACACCCCTCCAGGGGCCTTAGTTTGTCACACCAGTGGTCGGTGCTCATTGCGGCTCCACGCTCCTGGTGTGGAAAGTTTCAAAAGTAACTAATGTCAGAGCACAGAAGTGGAGCCTATATAGGTTCAATGCATGTCACTTCCGGTGCGGACGACGCAAAGGGGAGCCTAACAACGCCTCCTACCTGGGCGCAGGTATACTTAATAAAAAGGGTCCGGATCCAGTCTGACACTTGGGGATAATTCTAAGGTAAGGTATCTGCGGCTGGAGTCTCTACCAGATAGTGTTACTGCATGAATTACTTGTTTGTTAGTGAGATGCTTCAGAGATGTATCAAATGTGCTACCCCAATCTTGAGAGATAAGAAAATGCTGCATGTATGTGCTCTCAAGTCTGTTGGAGATTATAAAGTCATTTGCAGAACTGGGCTGCTACTATACAAAAATACAGTTGTTTATCAAAACAGCGGTGTGATATTTGAAAATCAGAAGGGTACTGAGAACCAAAAGAGTATCAGAACACCAGTGACAGCCAAAACTGGGGTGCGTATAGGAAGAAATTTTCTGTGCAGGTCTCTTCACGTTTCTTTGGTGACAAAGGTGCTCCACTTCCACACATTCTTTCTAACAAGACGCAATGATGAAAGGGCAGAACTGGCACAATCAAAGCAGATGAATATGGTAATATTAATTTACCATTCAATTTCACTATGTTATTGAAAAAAGGCGCTTACGAAGAGCAATGCTCTAAGGAAGGTGGCACCATGAAAACCCAAGCATTGGCAATGCGAATAGCTGTGGCTTTTTTGTGCTGCACCCTGTACTCACATAGGCACACTGGCCGAGCACTGAAATGGTCACACCTTTCACCCTGTGCACAAAGATCCAAATACTCACCCTGCACTCACAGGGTCACAACTGTCTCCATGAACTCATGTGGACACAACCATACCCATGCCCTCAAATGGGCATAAACCCCCTCTTCACTCACTAGTGCATACCATTTCACACCGTCTCTCACTCTGCCTTTATATGATCACACTTCCTTCTCTCTGTTCACATGGGGACACCTTTCCCCCTGCCTCACACCTCTCCTTGCCTTCACACCCATACAGTCCTGACCCTACACCAAATACATCACTCAACCTGTACTCACATGGCATATTTCCCACCCTGTCCTCTCACAGGCAAACTGCTCAACCTTTGCTCCAAACTCCCACCCACAGTTTCTCAAGCACACCTATCATCCCATCGTCATATGGACATGCTTCTCCCCCAGCACTCACAGAACATACCCCTCCCCCGAACTCACACATGCACACCTTCAACCTGTACTCTCAAACACACCCTTTACACTACATTGACACAAATACCTGGGCCCTTGATCTAACAACCCCACTTTTTGCTCACACAGTCACACATCACCTTGCACTGTGGCACACCTCTTGCCCTGCACTCACAAAGACTCACATCTCGCAGTGCACTCACTTACGGACATTTCTCTTCCTGCAATAACACACTCACATCCCTCCTCCTGCACTCAAATTGGCACATGGCCTGCTCTGCACTTACACTGGCAGACCTTTCACCCTGCACTCACACAGGCATATTGTTCTTGCTCTGCAAAGCGAACATAGCTCACCCTTCCCTCTGACAGTCACATCGCTCACCATGACTTCTTATGGACACACCTCTGTCCCTGGACTCAGGCACACACACTCCTCTTTGGATTCAGACCGCAAACTCCTCCCCCCTATGTTACTTATTTAGCAGTTATTGCGATTGTGTGTAGCATATGCGTGCTTAATGGAGGTATTTATCAGAACATGGTGCTGGGTATGGGGTCTTTCTTTACATCATTAATGCAATTTGTCTCTTTACTGCAGCTGTTTTGTCTCGTCTAAACCATCATGCAACCTCCATGTGAGTATTCTCAGGTTACAGGTGAGAAGAGCAGGGTTCAGGCAGTTGAGTTAAGTTTTACCCATCTACATGTAGTTTAGATAAGATGTGAGGGACACCAAAGGGGTGGTTGAAAGTTGAGTGCGGGTAGCAGAATGTGCACACAGCGGGTGACCCTGGGGTTTCAGATGTCCTCAAGAAAAAATGAAAGGTGCCCCGGGCAAAGGAGATGTGCCTTTGAGAGGAGGAGATTGAAGATGAGTCATAGTGGGAGGTGCTTCCAAGGTAAGAGAGAGGAGTCCCTGAACAGATCACAGCTGAAAGTTTACAGCTGAAGGGTTAGCATGCAATCCTTTAGTCGCCAATTGGGCGACCCAAATCTTTCCAGAGTTAAAACAGCAGTTTTGTGTGCTGTACTGTCGGAACATGCAAGGCACATGTCCTGCCTGTGTCAAATGTTGCACCCTGCCTCTAAGCCTGCCACAGGATTGACTTACATGCATGGCCAGGGAAAGTAAAGGATTTACTATTGCTTTCAATAGCCAAGTCAGACTAGCAGTGCACGACTGCTCTACCAGTCTTTGTGGTGGGACTTGTTTTACTTGCAGGACTTCCAAGGTGGCACAATCTGTGTTGCAAGCCCTGGGGTACCCCTCTAATGTACATGCCCTAGGTACTAGGCCACCATTTACTAGAGACTTACAGGTAAGTTTGCTATTTCCAAATGGGTACAGCCAATTCAACATAAACTTTAGGTTCAGGGCACTGAGGACGGTTAGCAGGCCTCGGTGCACTCTGAGTTAAAAAAAACCAGCAGGATCTCTCAAAAAGCCTTGCCGTGACCATACAAAAGAAGCATTTCCTTTTACTGAGTGTTGTGGTATTAGTATTAGAATTTATTATACATTGTTTTGTAATTGCATCATTTAGATAGAACCTAACTACCCTGACAAAGTGTTGTACTTCTTTACTATGGGTAGGACGCTGCTCCGGGACCCAGGTTTAGACTTTTGTTTTTTGGTCATTGTTTATTGGGATTAGTCTTGTGCTTTTAAGGAAATTATGCCATGCATTTACTCCAGTGTGAGAAAACAGGGCTGATTGCAGAGGCCCCCTAACTTTTTTTCCCCATTTTTCACTTTTTTTCTGGTGTTTTCCTGACTCTGGTGGTGCCCTGGGTACTGTTAACCAGTCCCAGTGCCTATGCTCTGTATAAAATAAGTATGCAAATTAGGCTAATTATTATTGGCTATGTCAACCTACCTATAAGTCCCTAGTATATGATAGGGCATTTAGGTTTAGGGACCCCAGCATAAGTAGTGCACCCATAGGTGCACTGGTTAGGTGACCAGGGTCATTTTAAAAGCAGGCCTGCCTTGCTGGTTGTTTTAAATTAAAAATTAAATGCAAATTCGACTTTGGAATTAAAAGTACTTCCAAAGTCTTAAACTACCTAATGTTTACATATGTCACCACAAAGGTGAGCCCTATTTGTCCCTAGGGTTGGGTGCCATGTAACTATAAGCAGGGACCTTATAAAAATAGTTGTATACGTCCTAGTGAGGTAAGACAGCCAAATATGTTTTTCCCTCACTGTAGTGAATGGCCTCCTTAGGCTAAAATGGGGAGACTTTATTTTAGTTAACAATGTCCCCTTAAGTGTCAGATACCTCGGGTTTGGTATCAAATTAATTGTTATAATAAATCCCACAACTTACAATTGTTGGATTTAACATAACTAGTTCAGGTAAAGAGTTTTAAATTCTACCTAAAAATTTGTGAACTTCAGCTCTGTAGTGCCCTTCTCTGATTGACCAGCCTCTGGCCATTCTTCCTTAATGATGTGTAAAGTGGCCTGGCCTGAGCTGAACACAAAGGATGTGCCATGGGGAGGAGAACTACCTCAGCAGATGGGAAAGCAGGAAGTGGGGAGGGCTGTCAAACTGGTCTTCAAAGGCAGGGAAGGACATTTGGAGCAACCCAGCACCTTCCTCACATCCTGCAACCCCAGACAATTAGGCGCCTTTTTAATTAGATTAGGAGAGGGGTGTGTTCAGGATTTTTACCACACCAGTGGGTGGGATCAGCCAGATGTATAACCAAAAAATCAGTTTCAACCATGATGGATTTTTGAAGAATGTTGCTCCCTGAAATTGATTTTTTACTACACTTCCCAGGAAGTGGTCATCAGGACCCTGCATCTGATTGGAGAACCAGGACCCCCCTATTTGTCACCCAGGAGCAAAGATAAATATGGCAGAGCTGCACCCACACCTCAGATCCCTACCAGGAAGAACATCAGGAGAAGAACTGCCCTGCTGGACCTGCACCTGGACACTGCACTCTGAAAGACTGTACCTAAAAGCACACTTGGGCTTCACCACAAGATGGACATTGCCTGGCTTCAGCTGGTTCAAGGAGGGGCTCCCTGTTTGCTGTAGGTGAAAAATAGCTAACCAGAGTCCCCTGCATCAAATCCTGAAGAAACTGACCACTCTCCAGTGGCAGTTTTGGAGTTTGAGCCAGGTGCATTCTGGAAGTTGTAGTCCGCACCCTCAAGGGGGCAACTTAGAGCTTCCGGAACCTTGGGGTGAGCTGTGGACTCCAAAAGAACTTCTGGAAGAAGATTGAGAAGATTGGAGAACTTTTTGAAAAAAGCTCCATAAAGGGACGGACCCGCTTCGGCAACTCTAGCCAGCTTACCTCAACCGCGACCCAGCCTGACTTGTAGGTTCATCCCGCTGAAGAAAATCTCTGAAAAAGTGACTAAGTCCGAGCGTAGAAAGTTGACCGGGACCTCCCGAGCAGTGTATCCGAAGAGGGCTCCAGGGATGTTGGATCAAGATTCAGGTTCGGCCCGGTCAAAAGATTTTTATCTCGAAAAATTGTAAGCTCGAACGTAGAAATCTTTACAGAGGGCTCCCACGACGCATATCCGAGGAAGGGCTCAAGGGAGGTTGGACCGGTCTGGCCACTTCGTCCCACTGAAGAAAATCTTCAAGGAAATGACTAAGTCCAAAGGTCAACTTTTGACAAAGGCCTCCTACTTGCTGTAGGCGAGCAGGGCTCCATTGCGGTCGGCCTTAAACTTTGACTTTGCTCCGGTTGAGGTGCGACCAGATTGGCACTTTTTTGTTTCTAGGTGCTACAAAACACTATGGCCCTCATTACAACCCTGGCAGTCAGTGTTAAAGCGGCGGTAAGGCTGCCAACAGGCCAGCGGGGGGAAAAATGGAATCACGACCATGGCGGAAACCGCCAACATAGACAGCCACTTTAACACTCCGACCGCCACGGTGGTAGAAACAAACACAGCAGCGGTCACCGCCAACAGACAGGCGGAAGACAATGTACCGCCCACACTACAGGGAGTGCAGAATTATTAGGCAAGTTGTATTTTTGAGGATTAATTTTATTATTGAACAACAACCATGTTCTCAATGAACCCAAAAAACTCATTAATATCAAAGCTGAATATTTTTGGAAGTAGTTTTTAGTTTGTTTTTAGTTTTAGCTATGTTAGGGGGATATCTGTGTGTGCAGGTGACTATTACTGTGCATAATTATTAGGCAACTTAACAAAAAACAAATATATACCCATTTCAATTATTTATTATTACCAGTGAAACCAATATAACATCTCAACATTCACAAATATACATGTCTGACATTCAAAAACAAAACAAAAACAAATCAGTGACCAATATAGCCACCTTTCTTTGCAAGGACACTCAAAAGCCTGCCATCCATGGATTCTGTCAGTGTTTTGATCTGTTCACCATCAACATTGCATGCAGCAGCAACCACAGCCTCCCAGACACTGTTCGGCGAGGTGTACTGTTTTCCCTCCTTGTAAATCTCACATTTGATGATGGACCACAGGTTCTCAATGGGGTTCAGATCAGGTGAACAAGGAGGCCATTTCATTAGATTTCCTTCTTTTATACCCTTTCTTGCCAGCCACGCCGTGGAGTACTTGGACGCGTGTGATGGAGCATTGTCCTGCATGAAAATCATGTTTTTCTTGAAGGATGCAGACTTCTTCCTGTACCACTGCTTGAAGAAGGTGTCTACCAGGAACTGGCAGTAGGACTGGGAGTTGAGCTTGACTCCATCCTCAACCCGAAAAGGCCCCACAAGCTCATCTTTGATGATACCAGCCCAAACCAGTACTCCACCTCCACCTTACTGGCGTCTGAGTCGGACTGGAGCTCTCTGCCCTTTACCAATCCAGCCACGGGCACATCCATCTGGCCCATCAAGACTCACTCTCATTTCATCAGTCCATAAAACCTTAGAAAATCAGTCTTGAGATATTTCTTGGCCCAGTCTTGACGTTTCAGCTTGTGTGTCTTGTTCAGTGGTGGTCGTCTTTCAGCCTTTCTTACCTTGGCCATGTCTCTGAGTATTGCACACCTTGTGCTTTTGGGCACTCCAGTGATGTTGCAGCTCTGAAATATGGCCAAACTGGTGGCAAGTGGCATCGTGGCAGCTGCACGCTTGACTTTTCTCAGTTCATGGGCAGTTATTTTGCGCCTTGGTTTTTCCACACGCTTCTTGCGACCCTGTTGACTATTTTGAATGAAACGCTTGATTGTTCGATGATCACGCTTCAGAAGCTTTGCAATTTTAAGAGTGCTGCATCCCTCTGCAAGATATCTCACTATTTTTGACTTTTCTGAGCCTGTCAAGTCCTTCTTTTGACCCATTTTGCCAAAGGAAAGGAAGTTGCCTAATAATTATGCACACCTGATATAGGGTGGTGATGTCATTAGACCACACCCCTTCTCATTACAGAGATGCACATCACCTAATATGCTTAATTGGTAGTAGGCTTTCGAGCCTATACAGCTTGGAGTAAGACAACATGCATAAAGAGGATGATGTGGTCAAAATACTCATTTGCCTAATAATTCTGCACTCCCTGTATTATGAGAGGCGAATCCGCCACCTTTTCCGGGGCGGATTCAACACGAACAAAAACATGGCGGAAACAGGACTTGGAAGGGGAAACACTCACCTCTACACAACCCACGAGGAACCAGGACGCCATGGAGCCTGAACTCCAAATACTCCCTACGATAGTATTCCTGCTCCTCTACCTAGAGCACGAAAGATGGCGGCGACGACCACGGTGAGTACTGCACCTACAACACAGGAGGGGGGAGGGAAAAGAGAGTGACACACACACGCAACACCCCCACCCTCACCCACAACAACATACACACAAATACATGCTGCAACATAACATATACACCCCCAAGCCCCAGCAGGAAGAACGCAATGACAAAAGGAAATGATTGTAACAATTGTAATCAATAAAAATCCATTAGTTAAAACTTTAAATACAGTATAAACAATTATGTACACCAACTATTCAAGTCCGAGTAGTGCGCCATTCATAGTCCGTGGACCACTGGCTCCAAAATGCATGGGCGAGGCCCACACTCGATACCAGACTCAAAACGGAGAGAACACTGCTGGGGCATCAGATCGAAATGAAACAGGCATCTCAGGTGGAAGGGTAGGGGGGCACCTCAGCCGGATGAGTGCACAACGCCAGCTCCACGAGGGGGCTCCATGCCCATTGATGTATCCTGGGGAGTGCAAAGCCACAGTCTCTCAAGGCTTTACAGTGGGTGGTTTTCCCACTGCTTTATCCTGGGAAGTGCAAAGCCACAGTCTCTCAAGTCTCTCCAGTGTGTGGGTTGCCCACTGCTGCATCTTGGGGAGTGCAAAGCCACAGTCTCTCAAGTGGATAACAGTCTCCACTGGTTCTGGAGGTGGCTTTGTGCCCAGAGTGCTTCATCTTACCAAGGACTAAGGTAGTGGATGTGATACTCCACTGACGGTGGTGCAACATGCAAGCTGCCCAGGCTCCTGGAACTGACCACCAGCCTCGTACGACTGACCAGTGGGGATGGCAGCCATGTCTGCGGTGGTGCCACTGGCTCAGAAACTACAGGCCGCTGGCGGTGCTGGTGGCGGGGTCAGTAGCGGCGGTGTTTGCGGCGGGCTCTGTGGCATCGGTGCTGCCGGTGGTCTTTGTGGTGGCGGTGCTGGTGGCGGCCTCACTGACTGCAGTGCTGGTGGCGGCCTCACTGACTGCGGTGCTGGTGGCGGCCTCACTGACTGCGGTGCTGGCGGTGGCCTCACTGACTGAGGTGCTGGCGGCGGTGTCAGTAGCGTCGGTGCAGGTGGCGGGCTCACTGACTGCGGTGCTGGTGGCGGTGTCCGTAGCGGCGGTGATGGTGGCTGGCTCACTGACTGCGGTGCTGGTGAAGGGCACAGTGTCTGTGGTGCTGGTGAAGGGCTCAGTGTCTGGGGTTCTGGCGGCGGTGTCTGTGGCGGCGGTGCAGGTGGAGGTCTTGTCCGCCGTGCAGGTTGGCGTCGACGTGGACGTGCCTTCGATTTTTAGGCCCTTCCCCACCTTGGATGGTGGCGCAGTTGTCTTGACACTTTAAACTTTTGTCTTGCCTGAGCCCTTGGTGTCGGGTGTTTTCACCTTCTCCCTCCGGGATGTGGGCAACTTTTTCAGTTTTGGAGGTGGCAGAATGTCCTTGCCCTTGCTCCTTGGGACACTGGCAGCCCTGTTGCTTGGCGCACTCCAAAATCCCGCTATTGCTGGCACCACTGTGCCCGGTGATGTGGTGGCTGAGGTGCTGTGTTGGGACCTGGAAAGGCGGGCCCTAGAGGACCGACGGGGGGAGGTGTAGAGAAGAGGTCAACATTTGATAGGAAAAGTTTTTTAGACACACTGGGATGGGTAAATGGAGAGGGTTTGGGAGTGGAGGAAGAGGTAGTGGTTGTAGGAGGTGTTCGTTTGGTGACTTTGGGTGAAGGTGCATGGGCTGTAGGCTGTTGTGAGGTGGATGGCTGTTGGGTGGGTGTGCCACTGCGTTTGTGTACTTTGGGAGGAGGGCTCGCAGACACTGGGAGAGGACACAGGTGCTGTGTGAATGGTAGTGGGGGTGGTGAGTGCACCTGAGCGGTGTGTGGTGATGGGCGTGCTGGTGATGGAGGTAGTGGCTGAGGATGTAGTGCATGCAGGTGTGAGTGGAGATGTGACAGGGAGGGAGGAGGGAGACGTGGAGGAGGGAGACACAGTGGAGGCAGTGGATGTTGGTATGTGTGCATGGGTATGATGTTTGTGTGAGTGCCTGTGGGATGGGTGGTGCTTATGTTTGCCATGTCCACACTTGTGTGTTGATGTGTGTGCATTCTGGTCTGATTGTGTGCTTCGGATAGGCAGAGGTACAGGGGATTGGGTCTGGGTGGAGGAAGTTGGAGGGGGGAGGCTGGACACAGGGACAATGGCTGCCATCAGTGCAGAGGCCAGAGCCTGAAATGCTCGCTGTTGGGCTGCCTGGCCAGAATGAATGCCCTCCAGGTATGCATTTGTTTGTTGCAAATGCCTCTCTACACCCGGGATGGCATTCAGAATGGTAGAGTGCCCAACAGTGATGGATCCTAGGAGGTCAATGGCCTCCTCACTGAGGGCAGCAGCGCTGACTGGGGCAGGGCCTGAGGTGCCTGGGGCAAAGGAGATGCCCACCCTCCTGGGTGAGCAGCCACGGGACACACACTGAGGGGCTGGTGGGAGGGCGGTGCTGGTAGGGGGGTGGCGGCTGTACCTGTAGATGCGGTGGGCACAGAGGGGCCTGCCACCGCAAGGCAGCTCCCATCAGAGGAAGAGTCGGTGTCGCTGGTCTCTGCTCCTGTCCCTGCTGTGAAGCTCCCCTCTCCCTCCGTCCCACTGGTGAATTCAGACTCCGTTGTCTAGCCCTCCAGGGCCTTGTAGGATGCAGCTCCCTCCTGCTCCGGTGGCACTGCTCCTCCGCTTGATGATGCTAATGCACACAAGATCAGGGAGACCACAAAAGGGGGGAGGGGGGGAGAAAGAAGAAAGACATGTTCAGTGCATGCAATACTGCTACCGTTGGCGGACACTACAGACACAGCAGCCCTCTGCACTACGCCATGCACTTACAGAGTTCCCTAATTAATCACAGGTACATGGGGTACAAGGCCAATTCCCGATTGCTGCACACTTGGAAGTCACAGCAGCCTGACTAGGTGTAGATGGCTCTTACCACTGGTGGGGCTGGGGTGCCACATAGCCTGCCTCACAAAGGGTCTTTGCCTACAAAGCTCGCCCTGGCCTAGGGTAACCCACTGCCCACCTCCCCCAACCAGACACTTCCTAATGCGTGCAGATTCAGATGGATGTGACGGTACTCACCCCCTTGTGGCTGCTGTGATGCTCTCAAGCGCCCATCCAACTCTGGATACGCCACCGCCAGGATCCGGAACATCAGGGGGGGGGGGTCATGGTGCGACGGGTACCCCTCCCACGTTGGGAGGCCATCCCTAGCTGGGCCTCCGCCGTCTTCTTGCTCCAGTGGCGAATGTCCTCCCATCTTTTACGGCAGTGGGTGCTCCGTCTGTGGTGGACCCCCAAGTTCCGGAAGTCCTTGGCGATGGTACACCAAATATCCTTCTTCTGGTGGGCGCTGACCTAGAGGAATAGTACAGGGGAAAAGGAAAAACTTGAACTGTCCGGACCGTCACAGTCCTTGTCCCACGTTCCCACCCTTGCCCTGACACACATACACTCACCGTCCGCTCATGCAGGCCTCACTCCCCCTCCCCCCGTATCTTCCATCCACACCACTCCAAACAGGCATTGCCCATACAGCATGCTCATAGTGTACTCACCGGTTTGTCTGGAGGACCGTAGAGTAGCGTGTACTGGAGGAGGACCCCATCCACTAACTTCTCCAACACCTCTGAAATGAAAGCAGGGGCCCTTTCCCCAGACACATGAGCCATTGTCTCTTCCAGACACAGGTCACAGCAGCACTTGCAGTGTAGGTCCTCTCCTGTCGAAGGTCAGGTATCAAGTGAGTGAACAGACAGAAAATGGCGGTCATGTCCACAGGGTGCGTACCGTCACCACCGGCGTACATCGTCATTGGCTCCTGGGACACGTAGGGTCCAATGTTAACCAATGCTGGATTGCGCCGCGGTCTTCGAACGCCTACTGCGATGGTGTACAACGCCAGCGCAGTTACCTCATATCCCCTTGTCCCACATTACAGGTCAGACAGCGCCATTTCAGGGAGCCACATGGCATTATTTTTAAATGCATCACACACATCTAGGCCTTGCATACACACAGAGACAGGCACATAGCGGATTGACAAATGTGTGCAATAAATTATTTTTTTTACTACCTCAGTGTTGGCTGACTCTGTGCTCGCTGTTCTCGTCCAGAGGACACGTCCGCTGGGGCAGGTGAGGAGATGGCGGCATCCTCCGGTGTACAGACCGCTGGTGGACCTGTCAACAATGGAAGAGAGACATGTAATAGTCACCTACAGACTTGATCGTGCCACAATCCAGGAACTGTGTGCCCAGTTGGAGCCAGACCTGATTTCAGCTATCCGCCATCCCACAAGAATCCCCCAAGAATCCCCCCTCTAGTGCAGGTCCTGTCAGTACTCCATTTCCTGGCAAGTGGGTCTTTTCAAACAACAGTGGCCATTACATCAGGGATGTCCCAGCCTACGTTCTCAAACGTGTTGTCCAGAGTGTTGTCTGCCTTGCTGAAACACATGCGCAGCTACATTGTTTTCCCTCAGGTGGAGGATTTGCCCGCAGTGAAAGGTGACTGCTATGCCCTGGGACATATCCCCAACATCATTGGTTCCATTGATTGGACACATGTGGCCTTGGTACCCCCCGCAGGAGTGAACAGGTGTACAGAAACCAGAAGAGCTACCATTCAATACATGTGCAGATGGTGTGTTTGGCCGACCAGTACATCTCCCATGTGAACGCCAAGTTTCCTGGCTCAGTGCATGACGCTTACATTCTGAGGAATAGCAGCATCCCTTATGTGATGGGGCAACTCCAGAGGCACCGTGTGTGGCTAATAGGTGAGGGCAAGGACCCTATACCCTGTGAATAGTTGTCTGGGTCTGGGGTTGTCCCTACGGGTTAGTGTGTGTCTAACAGTTGTCCCTCGATATTTGCAGGTGACTCTGGGTACCCCAACCTGTCATGGCTACTGACTCCAGTGAGAAATCCCAGGACAAGGGCAGAGGAACGCTACAATGAGGCACTAGGAGGATTATAGAAAGAACCTTTGGCCTCCTGAAGGCCAGACTCAAGTGCCTCCATATGACAGGTGGTTCTCTGTACTACTCACCAAAGAAGGTGTGCCAGATCATCGTGGCCTGAGGTATGCTACACAACTTGGCTTTGTGACAACAGGTGCTTTTTCTGCAGGAGGATGGTCCAGAAGGAGGTCTTGTGGCAGCTGTGGAGCCTGTGGACAGTGAAGAAAAGGAGGCAGAAGAAGAGGATATCAACAACAGAAACAACATGATCCAGCAATACTTCCAGTGAGACACCGGTAAGAAGACATCACTGCCTCCTACATCTCCTACAATTGTTAGACCTATCATATGTCTGTCACTTTCTCCCAGTGTATGGACCCTGACCTGTCACTTTGCCTTTCCATTTCACAGATGTGGGTCCCACTGTGTGACCTCTGCTATGTTACCTCATGGACTAGAGCTGTGTGACATAGTTATGTTGACAATACAATGGACATTGCTATTTTCGTCAGTTATTGCAAATACACATTTGTGAAAGCACAGACTGACTCCAGATTGTTTTGTGATTCAAGGGTGTTTATTAAAGTGCAAATTAGTGGAGGGGGTTGCAAATGGTCAGGGGTGATGGTGGAGGAATGTCCATGGCAGAGTCCAGTTATTTGTCTCACAGATGCATTGTCTGAAGGGGCATAGGAAGTGGAGCTAGGGCAGTTGATGGATGAACAGGGTGACGAAGTGGGACAGAAGGATGAAATACAAGGTGGTCTCATTTCTTGGTGGGGGTCTTGGCATTGTTCTCTGTCTTTGTCCTGGATCTCAGGGACCGTTTGCGGGGAGGTTTTCCATCTGCAGGGGGTGGGGTGCTGGTGTCGTGGTCCTGTGGCGGTGCCTCCTGTCCACTAGCGCCGGTGGAGGTGGTGGGCAGATCATCATCGAGGCTAGTGTCAGGGGTCCCTTGTTGTGCCACAGTGTCCCTCCTGGTGTTCACACGGTCCTTCAGCACCCCTACAATGGTGACCAGGGTGGTGTTGATGGACTTGAGTTCCTCCCTGATCCCCAAATACTGTTCCTCCTGCAGCTGCTGGGTCTCCTGAAATTTGGCCAGTACTGTTGCCATTGTCTCCTGGGAATGATGGTACGCTCCCATGATGTTGGAGAGGGCCTCGTGGTGAGTGGGTTCCCTGGGCCTGTCCTCCCCCTGTCACACAGCAGTCCTCCCAGTTCCCCTGTTGTCCTGTGCCACTGTCCCCTGAACCGTGTGCCAACTGCCACTGCCCCCAGGTCCTTGATGTTCTTGGGTTTGTGGGTTTGCCTGGGTTTCCTGTAGTGGTGGACACACTGCTGCTTGACGTGTCCTGGGGACAGAGGTATGGGCCCGCTGTGTGGGTGCTGTGCTGGTGTTTCCTGAGGGGGGAGGATCTGTGGTGGCATGTGCCAGTGTGTGGGGAAATGAATGTCCCGAGGTCCCAGATGGGCCGGGCTGGTCATCTAGATCCAGTTGGACAGAGCTGCTGTCATCACTGTGGGCCTCTTCTGTGGGGGTGTGGACATGTCTGGAATCTCCTGTCCGGTGATGTTGGGTAGGGGTCCTGCAGGGATGTAAAGGCATGATTATTGCATGTGTGTGTGCCATTGTGTGCAATGGGTGGGTGACCCTGTACCCCAGTGCTTACATTCTTGTCTAGGACCTTGTGTGAAATTTGGTTTGGGGATCTGTGCGGGTATCTGTAGTGGAGATGTTTTGGTGATGGGTGTCCATGCTTTGTTGGTTGTTGCATGCAGGGCTTGGTGTTGGGATGGGTGGTTTGTGATAGTGGGACATATGTGAGGTGTTGGAGTGATGGGGTGAGGGTGAAGGTGGGGGTATGTGATAGCATGCAGGTAGGGTGGGGGATGTAAGAGTTAAGATTTGACTTTCCAGAGTCCATTCCTCCAGCTACCCCTGCGAGGCCCTCAGGATGCAGTATAGCCAAGACCTGCTCCTCCCATGTTGTTACTTCTGGGGGAGGAAGTGGGGGTCCGCCACCAGTCCACTGAACTGCAATCTGGTGTCTTGAGACCACGGAACGCACCTTCCCCCGGAGGTCGTTCCATCTCTTCCTGATGTCATCCCTAGTTCTTGGATGCTGTCCCACTGCGTTGACCCTGTCCACGATTCTGCACCATAGCTCAATCTTCCTAGCTATGGAGGCGTGCTGCACCTGTGATCCGAATAGCTGTGGCTCTACCCGGATGATTTCCTCCACAATGATCCTCCTCCGAGAACCTGGGGTGTCTTTGCATTGCCATGGGGTGGTGTGGGTGATGTGTAAGGTGGTTTGTGTTGTGATGTGTGAGGGGATGTGTTTGTGTGTGTTGTGTGAGGTGCGTGGATGTTGTGTGAGTGATGGTGTTGTGTGCCTGTGGATGCTAGTTTGTTGATGGTGGTGTCTCTCTCTCTGCTTCATTCTCAATGTTTGTCGTAGGAGTTTGTGGGTGATGTGGGTGTGTGTTTTATATTGTATTGGGTGTGTGGGAGTGGTGTGTGTATGTGCATCAGGTGTGTGCATTTCAAATTGTCCAATGTGGTTGTGTTTTGTAAATGTGTGTGTATTTTGAGCGCTGCAGTGTGTACCGCCAATGGAATACCACGGTTGAAAGACCACCGCTTGGATTCGTGGGTCGTGACAGTGTGGGCGTATACCTGTTGGCGTGACGGTGGAGGTTTTGTTATCGCCAGTTTATCACTGACCTTTGGTGTGGCGGACTTGTGTGGGTGTCTAGATTTTGGCGGATTACGAGCTGTGGGTCGTAATAGCTGTTGCGGAATTCCGCCGCTGCAGCGGTGTGTTGGCGGTCTTCTGCACGGCGGTAAGCGGGATTTACCACCAATGTTGTAATGAGGGCCTAATTCCTTAAAAATTGATATTTCCGGTTCCCCTTATCCAGTTTTATTGGTCTTGGCATCATTTTAAAGATAAAAATATAATCTATTATTATACATTGGTGTTGGTTTTTTATTGTTTTCCTGTGTGTTTTACTTATTTACCGTTTTGTGATTTTTAAATGCTTTACACACTTGTCTCCTCTTGTCTCCTCATGTCTTCAATTAAAGTCATTTTTCATGCAGGAACGTTAGGAATATTGTGAAGGTTTATTGAGATTGAATACAAAACTGCTGAAAGAAACATTGCTTGCATGTGCTGTAATATCACTGTCTGCCATGTCTGCCAAGACCAGCACGTGCACTCACCAACTCACCAACTTAGCAACATATAAATAGAGGTAAAATAAATATGATTGAAATATCCCACAAATCAGATGAAAGGGAAATGCAAAACAGAAATGTAGTGATGTAGTATTTTCAATATTTGTGGTAGAGACTTTCTTCCCCTTTCTCTCTGCTGATCATGGCAAGATGAAGGAGACTCCAAGTCTGTTTTAGTGAGTATTTGTCAAAAATGCTTCTATGGGCAGGTAGCACTAGGGCTATCTCCCATCTAGAGGACCCACAACATAATCACAATGAAGTGTGGCAAATGATGGGATGGAGTTCATTTTTTCTGTTTCTTTTAAATATGTTTGAAGAATTCACAACAAAGCTTTTGTGTGGGGCACCCATTAGCATCCCACGTGAGAACAGAGCACACAAAAAAGATAGCCAAGAGGCACAGAACACTGAGGTCGCCCTTTCCACGAGGGAAGGCTGGAGGTTCCTCAGGCGTGCATGACTTATATGTAAACACTTCATGTTCTACAGCTGATACGCAGGCATTATTTACCTACTCAGCACCCAATGACAGCTTGCACATGCTAACTGTGCCATCTACTTCTAGCAGATTACTGAAAAGACCCTGCTGTAACCTGGGAAATCACCTTGTAGTCAATACGGGAAAGCAACACAGAAAAGGTCTCAGCCAAACCAGCTTCAGTACCAACATTAGGTGATGGCCTTGAACCGAACTGGTGCCGCTCTCACAGAAGGCAGTTCCACCAATAACACTCTAGACATCACCAAGGTCTAACCAATGACTGTAGTGCCAGCAATACAGTGTGACACCACAGGTTAATTTGGGGCTTTAAGTGGGAGAAGTGGAGGGGGTCTCTATACAGGCATGGTCTAAACACACACACTAAAGTTCTATGACTTCCATAGAGCCACTACCCCCAAGCCTCTAGTCCACCTACAGACCATGATTGGCACCCAGTGGGAGGCAGGATACATCATATTCTCCCCTCTGACAGTCAGCAGCATCAGACCCATGGGTGCTCCGGATAATCCAAAGGTGCTACACCCTCCCCTTTGTGACACCTCCACCCATGCCACCCACTTGCTATCAGATGACAGAGGACCATGTCTCCTTGCTCCATCAAGAAGTGCAGGCGCTCTTAGCCCAGAAAGCCATGAGATAGTGACTGCAACAGAAGTAGGTTGTGGTTGTTATTCCTGCTACTTTGTGGAGCCAAAGAAGGACTTTCAAAATGGAAATTCAAAATGTTCGCGTTCGCCAAGGTTTTGCCAGCCCTAAATCCCTGGGACTGGATGATATCATTGGACTTACAGAACACATATTTCCACATATCAGTTGTTGGCGTCCCATAAATGGTATCTGTGATTCACAGTGGGCCACAAGCACTTTCAGTTTGCTGTGCTACCTTTCAGCCTTACAAGTGCCCCTGGGTTGTTCACCAAGGTGATGGCAGTGGTCTGAGTTCATATGTGGTCAGGGATTTCAGTCTTCCCTTACCTTGATGACTGATTAGCCCCAGGCAGTTGTCACCCACTTTCAGGCTACGTAAAACCATCCTTGGTTCAACATCAACATGCTGAAGTAACACCCAGAGGCATAGATTCCGGGGGTATTTGAGATGTTACACCTCCCTGATGTATTTTCTGCTAAATAGTTGGGTACAGATGCTTTCAGTTGAGTACGGTGATGTGCCTGTCCGATTTCACCAGGAACTTTGACATGCACAAAGACAATTTTTTTTGAAAGTCTTAAGAATTTTGGTTAGTTTACACCATATTGTTTTATCCCTCATTAAGTAATCTACCAATCTGCATTCCTCTTCCTTTTCACTGACCCCTAGGCCCCTCTCAAGCACCCTACTTGTTATAATGTATTTTAACTTTATATGCCTCTGATTGTTGGAAAACCTAAAACTCCCCTCTCACTCTTCCCCCAATCTTACTGACCAAGGTACGACCCTGGTAACACTTGACTCCCTCTTTCATGCTTCCTTTAATCAGAGCTGTTCTGGACACAGTGCAGTTTCAGGCCTGTTCACCTGAGTGGTGAGCCAGTTCAGACTATGATACCGATGTTTCAGCCTCTACTCTGGATTTTGGTGAGACTAGCTCCGAGGCTGTTGGGCCTTGTGGCCTCCTGTAGCCTGTTGGGTGACAAGTGCCCGTTGGCATATGTGGGCTCTGCAATGGGACCTGAATGCTCAGTGGGCATAACATCAGGGGAATCCCTCTGACATGGTCTAGATCTCAGTGGGAACTGCAAAAGACCTGCAGTGGTGGCTAACAAACTGATTGGGTCAGTGTCACACCCCCTCAACCTTCCCCAACCACATCTAACAGTGGTGACAGACACATTACTCCTGGCTGTGTGGGAGAGGTGGAGCCAGAGGACTCTGGTCTCCAGTGGCGTCTGAGCTTCACATAAACCTGTTGGAACTTTGCGTGCGTTGCTTGGCATTAAAAATCTTTCTTCCTTTTATCAAGGGAAGGATTGTGCAGGTGTTCATGGACAACACCGCCATGTGATACTGCAACAAACAGGGTAGGGTGGGTTTGTGGGCCCTATGTCAAAAGGTTCTGCACCTCTGGACATGGCTGCACTGTCATGGCATTTCCCTAGTGGTGTAGCATTTAGTAGGATCTCTAAACACCAGAGCGAACAAACTCATCAGAAGACGCTTAGCAGATCACTAATGGTGCCTCCACCCAGAGGTGGTGCAAGGTCTCTTTCAACAGTGGGGAAAGCCTTGATAAGATCCGTTTGCCACCGCATGTAGAGAACATGCAATATTAGCAGTTCTGTGTGCTGGAATTTTCTAGTTGACTCTCGCTCAAGACGCTTTTTGGTTAAGTGGAGCTCTGGCCTCATGTACGCCTTTCCGCCAATACCATTCCTGCCCAGAATGCGCAAGAAGATCTGTAATGACCAAACCCAAGTCATTCTTGTGGCTTTGGATTGGGCACAGAGAGTCTAGTATCCTGTCGCTGTTGAGCATGAACATCAGTCCTCCAGTCAGGCTGCCTCTTCAAGAGGATATTCTGTCACAGCAGCGGTGGAGGGTTCTGCATCAAAACATCTGAAACCCCCCCACCAACATGCGTGGTAATTAAGCAGTGACAGTTCCCAGCCTTTGTCCTTCCTCGGGAAGTCTGTGATGTTATTCTGGTAGCCAGGTGTCACTTCACCAAGTCTGTAGGTGCCTGTCGGAGTAATGTGTATCATGGTGTGCTTCCCACAACATCGACCCCCCTGTCTCCACCTCTCGCAAATTTCTCTGATTATATTGTCTTTGGCCCATCAGGGCTCTGTTTTAGGCACTGTTAAGGGTTAGTTGTCCACCATCTTGCATTCTTGCGGTTGCCAGACCAACTCTCTTTCTTTAAGTCACATGTTGTGGCTAGGTACCTTTAAAGCCTTCAACATATGTTCCCCCCTTTGCCCTTCATCATTCCTCCGTAGGACCTGAATCTGGTCTTCACTTTTCCCATGTGTACACCATTTGAGCCTATGCTTAATTACCCTCTTTGGCTATTGACCATCAAAACTGCCTTTTTAGTGACCATAACATCAGCCAGGAGGGTTGGCAAACTGAAGCTCCCTCTGCTTACCCTCCTTGGACCACCTTTTACCCAGAAAATCTGGTTCTCTGTACATGTGCCTCCTTTCTTCTAAAGGTTGTGACTCCATTCCATGTAAGCTATTCAAAGGTAAGGAATTTGCAGCTAGAAGTCTCTATCATAAGAACATGTTACTTATCTTAAGTAATGCCTTATCTGGTAGAAACTAATTCTAGGCTCAGGTTCCATATCGATCCTCTAAGCTCTGCAAACCGGTTTGGGTGTAAGGTACACCCTTTTCAGGACCTTAGTCTTTTACACAAGTGGTCAGTTATCATTGTGGCTCCACGCTACTGGTGTGGTAAGTTGCGAAAATAACTGACTTCACCACGTCGAGTGGCACCTATATAGGTATGATGCATGTCACTTTTGGTTCGGATGGCACCGACATGGAGCCAAACCATGCGACCAACTGGCTCACAAGGCTACTACTCAAAAAATCTGCTGGATCCAGTCTGACACCTGGGGATATTCAAAGGTTAGGATTTGTGGCTAGATGGAGTCTATACCGGGTAAGTCGTTACCAAAGGTATGTAACTTGTTCTATAACATGAAGAAAAGCAAAAATAGAAAGCAAATCACAAAAAAGTCCCAAAATAACATTTACACCAGGCGGATCCTCATCCAGGGGCAATCCACCCTAGTCAGTGCTCTTGATCCCGTGCACTCAGGAGAAAGATAAACCAACTCAAGTTAACCATGCAACCTAAAAAGATTAATCCCATTATTTCAGGATTCCTATAAATATGTGTTCAGTGCCTTTCATTACACACCACAACTACAGACAAGTAATAAATGGGGGGTGAGGGAGGGGGTGAAACCCTACTGAAGTAGCAACCACAGTCCTGGTCAGGGTGAAGTCACAAGCAAACCTCAAATATACCTGTACTCAACCTTCTGGTAGCTTGGCACAGAGCAGTCACACTTGACTTAGAGGCAAGTATTTCTGCAGCACTTCATTCAGTAAGAACAGACTACATTTTAATAAATAAATGAAGACCAACATGTCAAAAATCCAATTGGAGGAACCCGAGATATGGATTTTTAAAGATTTCAGTGTAAATCACGCTAAAAAGCACAAAGTGTCAACTGTGGTAGCTGGCCGCGCCACACTGGGACAAAGTCACAAGATCAGGATGACCACGATGGAATGCTGGCTGCAGAGCGATACAAAGTCCTTGTGTTGAGTTGCGCTGGCCGGCATTGAGAAACTGTCAATGTGGAGTTTGTGATGCAAGGTCCTGTGCTAAGATGCGTCATGCAGCAAAGTCAGGAACTGTCAATTGGAGCTTGTGATGCAAGTCCTGCGTCGGAAGCTGCCTTGGCTTGCGAAGACATGCTTAGTGAATTACTAAGGATACAGAGAAAAGTTTAATTCACAGTACATGAGCTCTAGGAAAATAACCTGTTTTGTCTCAGTGTTCTGAGCTCTGTGAAGCCTGCAGAAACCATGAGAAGAGAAGGCATTTAAGCTGGCATGATTTGGAAGGGGAATGAGCAGGATCAGTTTGAACAGTTCATCAGAAACCAAATCCATTTTACTTTGATTTTGTCATAATAGAAAATGTGGTATAACTGAAACACATAATTAAACGCTACTGCAAAGGTTAGGAAAAATCATTTCAAGTGCAATATTAGTAATTCTTCAGTTGCAACTAAAGTTCATCATATAAATCACTAGTACTTAAAATCACAAAATTACACATGAAAAACTACAGCACTGGTGATCCATCATGTCTGAAGGTTGGCCATTTGTTCAAATTCTGTTCAAATTGTTCAAAAGGCTAAACCACACATTTCTGTTATCCCCACTGAACATCCCTCCTACAGCTGGGTGAATCTCAAACAAACATTTCTGCATCCACTATAGGAGGCACTCCTGTTGCTGTCTAGAAGGGCTAGCAGATTTGAAGAAAGACTGGAGTTATTTCCGCAGCTACCTCTTGCCAAAAAAGGCATGGGCCTTAGCACTAGTTTTGACCATGAACCACTGAACACCTTCTTATGGATGAACCAATTCAAAATGATCAGATAGGCCTAGACCCTTTCTTCTCTGTACTCAGAAGACTGGATGGTGTAACTGGACTTGCAGGATGCATATTTTCATGTACCCGTTCTGCAGTTGTCACCTGTGGTTCATGGTGGCCCTGGAGCATTTTCATTTTCTGGTGGTCCTCTTTTGCCTCCTAAACTCCCCTTCACAGGTGTTCACAAAAGTGAAGGGGATGGTCTTTGCCCATCTTTGAGGTCAGGAGTTCCTGTATTCCTGTACCTTGATGACTGACTGCTGAAGGCACATTTGCCACAGTCAATCGTGGGAGGGAAGATGTCGAACATCATAGGGGTTTAGTACAAACAAGCCAAAGTTCTATCCAAAGCTATTACAGAGGCTTCCATTGATTCGGACAATTCAGGACACTGTAGTTCAAGGATTTTCCCTAGCAGCGTAGATATTGAGGCTATAATCCCAGTGCTTCAGGCCTGATCCTGGATAAAGGTGAGGGTGGCTTTGAGGCATCTTGGCCTCATACTTCCTCCTTGTCAGCAACTGCAGTTGGCACATGTGAGACCTGCAATGGAACCTTAAATCCCTGTGGTCCCAGTATCTAGGTTGTTTTTTGGACCCCATCCAGGTCTAAGCGGAGAAAACCCACAATCTTCAATGATGGCTGACTGGTCACAATCTGTCCTGTGCCAGCCCACTCTCCCATCCTCAAATCTGACAGTGGCTATAGGTGAATTGCTGTTGTGCCATCAGGGGGAGATGAAGATCAGAGACCTTGAGTGGAGAGCCAGCTCCAGTTCAGCTTATTGGACATTCATCTGACTCTGAAGGGCTTCATGCTGTCCGTTAAGGGGAGACTGGTACTGGTTCTCACGGCCAACACCAGTGCTTTGAGGTATTGCAACAAACAGGGTGCTGTGAGGTTGTGAGTCCTATGCCAAGAGGCTTTGCATTTATAGATGCAAGGACATCTTCTTTGTCACCAACCATCTGGCCGGGTTCCTGAATGCGATAGTGGATGAAATGAGAAGATATTGTCTAGCAGATCACAAATGCATCTGCATCCAGAGATGACACAGAACATCTTCCACCTGTGGAGAGAGCCCTGGCTGTATCGTTTTATCACATGTAACATGCAGTCAGGAATTTTGCACAGTGGACACTAGAAGGCACATTCTGGCTGTATAGGACAAGCGACTCCTGTACTGCTTTCATCCTAGTGTCTGCAGATTGAGCTAGGAGAGTGTAGAATCTGGTGCTCTTGTACATGAGCATCTGTCCTGTGAGCAGGCTACCATTTTGAGAGGTCCTACTGTCTCTGCAGCAGATCAGAGCTCCACCCAAATCTATGCAGGTTACACCTCCATGTATGGAGACTGAGTGATAGCAATTAAATGCTTTTGATCTGCTGCCTGAAGTAGTAGATCTAATCCTAGCCATCAGGCGTCCCTCAACAAAATCCATTTAAGTTGGGTCCTGGGACAAATTTGTATTTTGATGGGATACCTGTAACACTAACACCTTAAGGCTAAGTTGTTGGATGTCTTTCTGTGTGTTTTGTCCTTTGCCCAACAATGCCTTGCAGAGAACACTGGAAAAGGTTACCTCCCAATCCTTTCAGACTTTATTTGCTTGACACACTGTCTTTGTTTAAATCACCTGTTGTGAGGTTTATTCAAAGTTTGACACACACATTCTCTTCCAAGCTATTTGTGATGCCACAGTGGAACCTTAGCTTGGTCTTGATATTTCTCACGTTACACCTTCCAAGGCTATGCATAACTGCTGGCTGTGCCTTCTGACTTTAAAGACTGTCTTTCACATTGCAATTGCATCACCTCATCAGTGAACTGGAAGCTGCGGTACACCTTGTGGATGGCCTTCTTACCAAAAATCTTAACATTGAGCAATCAATAACTCTGGCAGCATTTTTTTAATTTTTTTAGATTGTTCGTGCCAAAGACCAAGAGTAGTAAGGTGCTCCTGAGCAAAGTAAGGTAAGCCTGTGTAGAATTTTCAACGTGGATTCTCCTCTGCAATAAAATCTGCTGTGCACTAAAACAATCTCAGGAAGGTCTGAGCGCCCGTTCCACCACTGCCATACCCCTAGCACTGCTATGACATGAGTTGTCCTTGGCTTTAACATCTGCCAGGCTGCAATGTGGGCATCGTGCATGTTCACAAAGCACTTCTGCCACTACAGGCAGTTCCGGTGGGGAGGATATTTTGCCCACTCGGTTCTGTAAAGCATTTTATTGTCTGAGCCTATCCCATATACTCTCCACCTTGCGGAGGTACTGATTTGGTATGTATTCTAAGATGAAGACCCTGTGTTTAGATGTATATCAGAAGAGCTTCTGTAACTGTCTTTCTGGTATATACTCTAACTGCAGATGTCTCACTGCTCTCCCATCTCCTTGTTCTGCAGAGTTGCCTTTTACTAATATCTAAAAAGGTCCTAAGTATTAATCATTACATATAAACCACAAACTGTTCACACTCTGCTTCTGAGGAAGCGGAAAGCGATGACCGGAATCTCACATCAGTGTGCAGGAGTAGTGCTTAAGTGTGGCCTGCTTCATCATTTCCAGCACAATATGGAGTCAATGTGGTGCTGCACAACACCACTAAGTGGCTTGTGAGAGAACTACCACAACTATCCTGCTTTCGTGAAAGTGGCTGAGACGCATCTAGGTTGCATTACAGATTGTCACTGTTGGAGTAAGCATGACTACAAGGGGCACCCTCCCACTCCCCGCTCCCAGACCTGGGGCCAATTGCCCTTCCATTATGTGCCTTCCTTAAATGTATTTTCTTCCAGGTAGGCCCAGTGTGCATTTTAACATATTTGCTCACTTTCTAGCTTAACCAGCCACCCACATTCTTAGGAGGGAGTCTGGCTATATGAGAATGCAGAAACATGTTGGCCATATAGATTTAGGCAACACCTTGAACCATTATATTCAGGAGTGTCCCCATTGTTTTTAATCTTACCAACAACCTCCGTCATTAAAGGAATAGGATAAACCGGTGATTTGTTAGGTAATTTTAGATTTATTTTCTCACTCAACTGGATCCCCGCTCTATCTGGAAAGATTCACTTTCAGCACTCCCTCAAAGTTCTTTTAACAAGGTTGAGTCTGCCCAGGTGGTATCATCTTACCTGGGTGGAGATAGGTGGTCAGGAGATGAAGCATGACAGTATAATGTGTGTGAGACCACCTATTCCGTAAGGGGAATACCCCCATCCTCTATTGAGCACACTGCCACCACTACCATACCCCATGCCGATAATTACATCACCACGTTCGTGATCTGATGACCAGCTGAAGGGGCCAGATTAGCCTGTTCACAGTATTCCCCATACGCATTGTGTTGTTGATTACTACTTAAATGCAGTCTGCTGTGTTCCTTCCAAGGCAATATGGAGTCAGTGTGGTGCTGCCCAACATCACCAAGTGGCTTGCGGAACAACTACTACAAAATTCTCTAGTTCCAGTCTGGTGCATTGGGGATATTCTACAATGAGGAATTTGCGGTTAGAGTATACACCTGAAAGAGCATTACTACAAGTAAGTAAATTGTTCTCTGACATTCTCGCCCTGTCTGTGGCTACAAATTCTCTGTAGGAACCTTTCCTCTGCAACATCCACCATGATAACTCTTTTGATTAGTTACAAATAAAAAACTTTAACCAATTGTAAAAAGAGAAACAGGGACACTGTAAATCCTAAATTTAGTTTACTGTGCTTTTGGACCTCTTTGGAAAGTGTCTTGACTTTGTTTTGATTTAGAGACCTGCCAACACTGTCGGGCACAGAGAATGGGCCATTTCATGGATTGGGCTGCTACAGAGGGGCGACACTTGCATAAAAGCTGCAATAGACTGTTTAAAAAATGCACAATACAGTACTGTTAGAAATTGTGTCTCCAGTTGGCAGAGGTATGCACCCTCTAGGGACCACAATTCTAGTCAGGGTAAGTCACATCACAACCTAAACTAAGCTGTGGTCATCCTCCAGGTAGCCTGGCACAGAGCAGGCAGGCTTAACTTACGCAGTATTGTGCAATAACTCATACAGTCACATAGGGAAACAACACAAAAAGTACCCCACACCTGTTAAGGGAAATAGATAATAATATTTATCTGAATAAAATAAGACCAAAACAATGAAAATCCAGTATGCACAAGGCAAAATATAACTTTTTAAAGGTTTAGGTGGGTCTTAATCCATAAGAATCAGTGGTTGTATCTTTTTAACACAGTACCTGGGTTGCATCAAAAATAATGATGCAGAGGGCCACAGAGGAGGTGATGCATCAGAAAGTAAAGCGATGCATCGGTTTTTCCAGCCCGGCAAGGTGATGCATCGATTTCTGGGTGCACAGCCTTGGTTCCTTATTACGGTGCAAGGATAATTTGACACCCAGGGACGATGCATGAAAAATCCAAAATGTGCTGGGATGATGAAACGGATGCTGCATCGAGCCGGTAGGTGATGCAGTGATTTGACAGCCACTGCATCAATTCTGCAGGTATTGCGTCAGATTTTGAAGTTGTTGCGTTGATTTTTTTTTTTTTTTGCGCAGTGGAGTTTCTTCCTTACATGAAGTCTTTGATGGCCCTGAGAACAGGAGGCAAGCTCAGTCCAAGCCCTTGGAGATCACTTGTGGGGGAGAAGGCCAGGTCCCTCCTGCAGAATCAGTGGGCAGCAGTGCAACAAGCAGGAGTGCAGTCCTTCCAGAAAAGCAGTCCAGATGAGTCCTTTGGGCAGCTCGGCAGTCCCTCTGACAAGGGTCCACCTGTAGGTCCAGAAGTGTCTGATTGGAGGGGGTCGCAGACCCAGTATATGTACCCAAATGTGGTTTTGAAGTGTGCCAGTTTCCCCTTTCAACCCTGTCCTGTCTGCCAGATAATCTATTGAGGGTTATCAGTTCTTTGTGTGAGGTCAGGCCACTAGCCTTTGAAGGGTAAGTGAGAGCCTCTCCGCCATTCCTACCCAGGAATAACCATCAGTATGCAGATGCAGCTGAGTGTCCTGTGTTTATGGATGTCTGAGTGGAATGCACAGGGGAAGCTGTCAACTAGCACAGACCAGACATGGATTGGAGACAGGCTGTAAGGCGCGGGGAGCAGTAATAAGAGGAGTTTAAGGCTTGGCAAGTAGTTTTAAATGCCAAGTCGAAGTGGAATTGAAACTGCACACACAGGCCTTGCAATGGCAGGCCTGAGTCATGATTAAGGCTACTTATGTGGATGGTATGATCAGTGCTGCAGTGCTTAGCATTTAATTTACAAGACCTGGACACTCTAGTGCACATAAGTAGGCCTAGGGATTTACAAGTAAATTAAATGTGAAAATTGGGCATGAACCAATGTTAACATGTTTTAGGAAGAGAGCACTTGCCCTTTAGCACTATTTAGCAGTGGTAGAGTCCTAAAGCCAACAAAAGTGAGGTCAGAAAAAGAGGAGGAGGAAGGCAAACATTTTTTTGGGGGTGCAGTTTCCAAGAAATGTAATTTGAATGTAACAAAATCACTGAAAACTGACCAGTTGCAGTTATCTCTAGTAACTATAATTCATGCCCTAAAGTAACTATAACTCACATCCTCATCATGCACTGCTAATGACCTAACATTTTACATCACTCACGACTTGTTCTGTGACACCATTGATAACATCACTGCAACATCTGAAATTACATAATTAGACAATTCTGTGCATGGTGGGGTGCGAGTTATAGTTACTATTAGGGCATGAGTCATAGTTATTTGAGATAATTTTAACTGGTGAATTTCAGTGGTTTTGTTTTTTAAAGCGGTATGTTTTAACTGATATTTTCACCTAAATAAAACGCCCCTTAAACCTTTGTTTTACCTATTTAGCTATCAGAGTAAAATCATAAGATCATAGCTAAAAGACTATGGAACTCATTACGAGTTTGGTAGTCCAAAGACTGCCATGTTGGCAGTCCGACCACCAACAGGCTGGCGAAGCAGACTGCCGTATTATGAGTTTGGCAGTCAAGCAAAACGGTCTGCCGCCACTGCCAGACAGCACAGACTGCCCTGGTCTCCTGGAAGCATAAATAGACTGGCGTGGACCATGGTACACTGAACCTGTTAGGAGGTTGTGCACTGCCAATACGACCATGGGGCCACACCATCATGTACGGGAGGCAGAAACAACGTTAAGGGAGACACTTACCTGCAGACAGCCATACATATCCAGAGCCGCCATGGAGCCATTGATAAACGTCATGCCTCTGCTCCTTCTTGTTGAACGACAACAAAATCAACGTTGACGTGAAAAACAACAACCGTAAGTTCACACACCTACCTGTATTATTGATATTACAAAAAAACTTGTACTGCTAGCAAACACATCACAGGGGGGACATCATGGGTAGCGGCTGCACCTAACATTTGACATACACTCACATACAGCAACACAGACACAAGATGCACACTTCTGCCAGCACAGACACACTGCACGGCAACACTACACATCTAAAGAACGGTTTCACAGCACAGGCTCAGGGACCCAGAAGACAACACAACATTCACACACACACAGCAACAACAACACAACTATTGCACATAGGTAAATGCGTTCCCCATACTCTGATCCAACACTGGCCAGAGATTGGCTACACATACAACACACACATATATCCATGTGCCATGGCGCACACACAATACCACCATCAAACAACCCTGCTATCACCACACCCATCTCACACACACACACACACACACACACACACACATAGTACAATGCTATGCACAATACACATAGAGACAAATAGACTAAAGACACAAAGCGCACCACAACAACAATGCCTGTACAGCTGGGATGGGAGCATTGGGACCATACGTGGAAAGAGGCTGCACTGGGATACACATCACGTTGAACAGGGCCACAAACAAAATTTGCCCAGGAATTTCCCCCAGTTGGATCTCGGGGCAAGCAACACCAATACCAATTGTCATGCACAGTCACACAATGGGGAATCGTAAGTCACTAAAGCACACAAAACTCACATCCATGGGACATACCCCTACACCAACCAGCTGTTCAGGACACACACCTAAATGGACATATTCACACTCAAATGCAAAGCAAACTAGCACGACTCAACACACGTCATGTCTGCACTGACAAAACTCAAGAACACACTCAACATGTAGACAATAGCCATATCAGGGGGACCAGGCCTAAACCATACATGCCCACATCACACAACACAAAAAGAAACACATACCACAATACAATGCCATGACATCAACATTGCATCTGCACAACATATCCGTCATACAATACACACCCTTCCCTTGGGGGACAACAGCACTGCACACAAACTCACATACTGCACAAAACATGACATGGAGCAGCAAGCAGCCCAAATACACAGAACTACAGGCGCACAGCCAGTGTCTCTCAGGGACAGCAGAAGGCTACGGAGGGAAATGCAGGACAAGGGTGTATCCAATAAATCAACAACTGGTTGGCTTTATTATAAAGTAACGTTTAGAAACTAAAGTCCAAGGCCATAGGTCAGTCTAAAGTTTTTGGGTCAAAGGGCCCAGTGTTGGGGCCCGACTTAACTACTGATTGCCATGTAACTTCCACAGGTAGGGGCAGGCACCTCAGGGATGATCTGGGGGGTTGGGCTTTGGGGGCGTTCGGAGCGGAGAGCCTTCTGGGGAGGGGTGGGTTTCTTCTTGGCAGGGGAGGGGCATGGGTGCTTGCAGGGCGGCCAGGGGGAGGACTTGCAGGTGGAAGGGATGGCCTTTGGGAGGGAAACTGCTTTTGGGGGTGGTACGGGGGAGCAGAGAGGGTGTAATGTCAAAGTCACAAAGGAAAACCTTCTTAGAAACACAGGTACGGGAATCAGGAGGGGGTTGGGATTTTGAGGTTGAGGGAGTGGTTGTCTTACATGTAGGTGTGGCTGTCTTCAGTGCATGTTTGTGGAAGGTGTGCTTTTTTGTGGTGGGTGCCTTGGGTGGGTGAGTGAGGGTGTTTGTATTTTGGGCTGAGGGGGTGGAGGTGCGGGGGGATGCCATGGTTGGTGGGTGTCTGTTGGAATGGTGACTGCAGGTTTGGTGGATGTGCTGCATGTAGGTGTCTGTGGTTATGGTGTTTACATGTGTGGTAACTGGGGTTTATGTCTGGCGGTCTGCTCAGGTGGTTTCTGTGGGTAGGATGGGTGTGATGGCTGTATCAGTGACTGTTGATGTGGTGTCTGTAGGTGTGACATATGTGTGTGTGATGTTTGGGGTAGAGGGTTGTCATGGCAAGTCGTGACTGTTGCTGTGTCTGCGGATAGATGTTGTTTGAGTGCATGCCAGTGGTGCTTGTGTTTGTGTGTGCTACCCTTGTCTGTTGAGGTGGATGCATGCAAGTCTGTCTGTGTGCTTTGGGTGGGTTAGAGAAGGGGGGATTTGGACTGGGAAGAGGAGGGTGGAGGGGATGGAAGAAAAGGGGTGACTTGTTGACAACAGATTGGAGCTAGATTCTAAAAAGATCTCTGTTGGCCAGTTATTGCACCATAAATTCCCTCCAGGAATGCATCGCTCTGCTGGTCTTGGGTTGCCAGTCCCTTGATAGCATTCATGATCACGGTCTGACCCACAGAGATCGACCTCAGGAGGTCAATAGCCTCCTCAATGTGGGCAGCAGGGGTAACAGGGGCTAGGGCAGATGTGCCTGCAGCAAAGGAGCACCCACCCTCTTGGGTGAGTGGGCACAGCCATCTGGGGGGTTAGCACCTGGGAGGGGAGTGATAGAATGGGGGGTCAGACAAAGATGGTACTGGGAGGGCCCCTGATGGGTCCACCACCGCTAGGCAGTGGCAACTGGAGGAGTAATCCAAGGGTGTAGATGCAGATCCGCCCTCACCCGTGGCACTCCCTTTGTCCTCCGGGCCACTGACTCCCTCTGTGTCAGTGGTGTCTTGACCCAAGGTCCTAGATGCTTCCCCACTCAGATCAGCCCACCTCTTTCGCCTGCCTGTGCTGAGGCAGCCAAAAGAAAGTGAAGTAGGGTCATAGCATGGACATGATAACACTTCAATCACAACTCTGAGATACACAACATAGCATTGTGTCAAGTGGTCTCCCACATGAAGTGACTGCAAACTGGCACCATCATGTGCCCATACATGCCATCTGGAATTACATGATAAAACCTTGGTCTCAGACAACTACAATAGCATGGATGATGTCTAACTACCACTCTAACTATACCACATCTATGTGACCACTCCACCCCAAACCTGTGCCACAAGCAGCACACCCCAGTGAACCAGAACCCAACAATTGGATCCAATTGTAAGGTACAGTACCAATTACACAGACACGAGCCTATGCACACATCTAACTTGCACTGATGTAATGTGTCAACAATAACAGATGTTGCTAAGGAACGGCACACTGGTACACTGATGCAAACATGTCATAACTGGATTAGGTGAAATGGAAACATCGATGTCACTATGGACATATCCCAACAATGTACAGTTCTACACTGCCCAAAATGAGTCAAGGAGGTTGTAGCAAGGTCACAAAGAGACGCCCCACGTAGGGTGTTGCAAGGAACAATAATGAAGTCCGGTCCTAAACATCATGGGGAGATGTCTCCAGAATACCCTCAAGACTGGTCCTGTAAGGCCCATGATAGTCCCCACCAATGTCTCATACCCATTTCCATGTTTACCTCTGAGTGTGTTTGTAGTAGACAACTGTACCGTGCAGGAAGGAGGGACACAGACCTTTCAATCACTAACAGAAGGACACAATATTGTTGTATAATGAGGAGCAACATCACTACCCACATCTCAGACATGGCAAGCATGACATATGTATGTGGATGAATCCCTGACATCAAACACGTGATGCAAACATCACTGCAAGTCAGTCCATGATGCATCCCAATAGCCTGTGCACAATTCACAATCAACACACAGGTGCTGTGCACCTACAACCAACATTCAACAACAAGGGTACAAATGATCATGAAGTGGATCCACACCCTGGCCCTACCTGTCATGTCCATCATAGCTACTGCAGTTACACATGACTAATGACATACTATGAGACATGAATGTATCTGTCTGACAACATATTATGGTGACACATTTCTGTCTGGGGCATCACAGTGAAGGGACAACCCTTGCAGGTGTACCATAATGACAACATGACCCCATGGACCTATATGTGAGTGATTCCAGACATCATCCCATCTGCATAGCCAGCACATGCCTACATCTAATACATAAATATGTATCCTTGTGGGAATGGAGCACATGCAGACACGTAGGCATAATGAATGTTGTCCACACTGCTTACACACCACCCATGACAATGCAAATTCCCCACTTACCAATGGAAAGTAGTTTGCTACAGCTGCCAAGATTTTGCCATGCAAGTCATGTCACATGTATGATGGGCACCCATGCATCACAGACTGCTCTGAGGCACCAGCACCCAACATACAATGGAGAAAACTTGCCCATGGGTTGAAGAAGTCAACCTACACATATCCTCAGACACTTGGCAGAGGACAGTGAGCCACATCCTACCTAACTTTGTACTGTGACATTTGGGAGGAATGCCCTGTTGATGGAAACTAACACCCACCAGAGTAGGTAAAGCAGAATATTTGTACACTAAACATTGTCATATGTGCTCCCTGCTGTACAATTGGTCTGAGGCGTTCCCCACAGTCTAGTCCTAGGTCCCAGCTCCAAATGTATGAGCACACCAGTTGGAAACACATGGCCTGGCTACACCAATTTGATCCCAGATGGTCTGTGACACATGACACATCCCTCATTGTCAGGGGGAGCAGTCTGTCCCTCATGCAATCACCTGGCAAAGGTTCAAGCATGAAATTGCCTTGTACTCACCCCTTTGTGGCTGCTGTGCTGGCTGTTCTCAAATGCCATTCCAACTCTGAGTTGGCCACCACCAGAATGCAGGCCACACGGGGGGTCATGGTCTGATGGGCACCTCATCCTTGTTGGGAGGACAGCCCCAGCTAGGCCTCTGTGATCTTCCGGGCCCAGCATCTCGGGTCCTCCCACCTCTTCTGACAGTGGGTGCTCTGCCGGCTGTGGACCCCCAGGATCCGCACCTTCTTAGCGATGGCCTTCTTCTGATGGGGGTTGACCTGCATGGATGCAAATGACAAGACACCATATTATGTCTACAAGTCCAATACAAAATGGCTGAGTCAGATACATGGCAGTGCACCAAGCTAATAACATCCTGTCTTGACCATCCTGTCCACTTGTGGCACATAGCAGTCATTGGACACAGGGACACGGCTACTAACACTCCCCAATAGGGTGCCCTACACACACCCCAGCTCAGGCTCAGCACTGACCAGGTAGGCCAACTGTGACTTTTTGTGGGGCACAAGCTAGCCAAATGATATAGATCAGGAACACAATGGAACACAACACACAAAGTGGAAAGTGACAGATAAACTACCCAGCAAAAAATGTACACAAACATCCACTACTAGGGACTGCATACAGTACCTACAGGTCACAGCCAGCCTACAGACTGACCCATTGCGCTTGGACCACAGTGAAGGGAGTGACATGTTGAGCGCACAGAGTCAAGTCTGGTCATATGTGGACATGTGCAGATACAGATGCAGTGACCTGCTACTTCAGGGGGTCTGTGAGTCACATCAACATAACAATACACACTTCCATGCATGTGCTCACTAAATCTAGAATACTTTAAGAGAAACCTGGCCATGCATTGTTCATGTCTGCTTTATGCCTAAACCACAGAGTCTGATATCATGGCACATCAGTTACAACACACTGTTTGCAGATATGCAATGTCCAGAATGCAAGGAGCCTGTACAGGACACATCCGAGCTGGATGAAAGAAACAACAGGGCTGTGGCATTAAGGGACCTATCAAGGCTATGTGACACACATTGCCAGAGTTGATAAAAGAAACATCAATCACCGATCAATACTCTGCCCCAATTCAATTCCCATAGTAATGAGTGGACAGAGGCTCAGGAAGCTGCATATTGGCAGTGAGGCATGATTTGACAACATCACATACTGTGCAGGGATACAGGGCGTGGGTACAGCATCACACTTGCATTGCAAACGGAAATCCATATCAGCCAGAATTTAACTTTTGCTGTGAGTAACGATAGACAGGCCCCGGTCTCTGCAGGCTGACAGACAGACCTACACAAAACACCATATCTGCCAAATCACATGCATCATAGTACGTCATGTAGCCAACAGCCAATTGCCATTGGGTGTCTATGTTTAGAGCTTAGGGGCATACTAAGTCATTATCTGGCTTCAGGAGAACAGTCCAACAAGGCCAGATGTGGCCAGCGATCACTGTTCAAACATAGAAAGAGCTCAAATAGCAATCAATGGACAAATACAACATTAAAAATATCTTCTGGTAATAGTTGCCTGGGGATAACTGTCATTACACCTCACCTAGTCATGTGCATCCAACATAAGTTGGGTCAGGGAGCACTCAAAACACACTCACTGCATTGTCTCAGGACTCCCAACCTGTCACTTGGCATAGATACATGCCCATTGACTCAACCATTAATGCACACTGACAGCACCTACAGAGTTTTGAGGACTGAATCTGACAAACTGGGCCCAATCCAAACCTAGCTAAAGATAAGGTAAGTAGAGGTACAGAGAAAAAGTGTGCACATGGGGCACTTACCTGCTCCTCTGGTGCACCAAGAGCTGTTCATACAGGGGTAGGACCTCCTCCACATGCTTCTCCAGCTCTTCTGGTGAGAAGATTGGGGCCCTATCACCTGTTGTACGTGGTATGATTTCTCCCAGAGGTGGTACAAAGGAGCTCAGGTAGTGAAGGTCTTGCTGGCAGCAGTGTCAGGAATCAAGTGACGGATTCAGCAGAAGATGGCAGTTACATCAGCCATGTACCCGACCGTCACCGCTGACGGACACTGCCATTGGCCCTCAGATTGTCACAGACAGCAATGTTATCCTATGGCAAAGTCCGCCGTGGTAGCATCCGTCTACTGTCATGACGACTTTCACTGGTGGTGGCCAGCGCTTCCTAATAGTAGGTCAGGCAGCTACTATGTTAGTCATACAATGTAATTAAATGCTATTTTTGACCCGTCACAATTTGCTCTGGCGAATCTTAAGTGCTGGCCTTGCCGTGTCATCTAAGTCAATCGTTTTAGTAATCATATTGGTATGTGTGCACATATGACAACATAATTGGGGGCACAACCACCACCCTCTCCCCCACGGGAAATCCAGGATTTGGGGCATTGAATTACAGACAGAGTTGCAAGTTAGATGCACATATTGCTGCTGTCAAGATAGATGATGTGTACACATATGTTGAAAAGCAAAGGGGTAACGTGTTATAAATGTGTAATTGTTAATCTTGATATGTGATGTGTTTCATGTTTTCAGTTACTCACATGGCATGTCACAGTTCCTATATGACATGTATTATGTAAATTGCAAGGGACACAATGAATGATGACCATATCTTCCTTTTGTCCCACATAGTTACCCTGGGAGAGAAGGATCAGAGAACCTTCTGTGTACCGTCCACTAGCAGACTTGCAGGCTGTGAAAGACAGACATGTAATCCAGATATACTGCCTGGATAGGCAGACAGCCATGGAGCTTTGTCATCAGTTGGAGACAGATCTGATGCTAGCCATTAGTCATCCAAATAGCAAACCACCCATTGCACAAGTCATGTCAGTGTTGCATTTCCTGGCCACAGGGTCCTTCCAAAATACTGGCCCTTACTGCTGGGATGTCCCAGCCTATGTTCAGTCTGGTCTTGAAGGATGTTCTCTTCAGCATTGTTGAAACACCAAGTCAGCTACATCCGGTTTTCTCAACATGATGATTTTGCCATTGTGAAGGCAGAGTTCTATTGTTTGGCACAAATCCCACTTGTGAAGGGAGTAATTGATGGTACCTATGTAGCCTTGGATCCACCGCATGGCAATGAACAGGTCTATTAGAACAGGAGGAACTTCCAATCCATCAATGTCCAAGTAGTTTGTTCAGTGGACTTCCAAATTTCCCAAGTCTGTGCCCGGGTTCAGTCCATGATGCCTTCATCATGCAGAACAGCACTATTCCACAGCTGATGACACGACTGTACCCAGAGAGGGCATGGCTTGTTGGTAAGTAAGATGTGTCATGTGTGTTTGAATACTATGTCTGCTGCTAGTGACACAATGCTTTGGACTCATGGTTGTACACATTGCATTCCCTTACAGGGGACTCTGCATATCTAAACCATCCCTGGCTGTTGACACCTGTGGGGAACCCAACTACTCCAACTACAGCAGGGGAAGTCTGCTTCATCGAGGAACATGGAAGGACATGGTGTGTCATGGAGCAGGCTTTTGGGCTATTCCGCAGCATTGACAAGACAGGTGGAGCTCTCCTCTACTCTCCTGCAAAAGTGTGTAAGATCATTGTGGCCTGATGTGTGCTCCACACCTTGCCCTGGGGATAAACATCCCATACATCTCTGATGAGGGGAAGCTGGCAGTATTACTGGGTGAGCCTCCTGAAATGGCAAGTGAGGATGACAGTGATGAGGATGAAGGTGGAGACGTGGGCAGATCTCATCAATCAGTACTTGACTTGGGTGTAAGTGTGTGATGTTCTGCAATTACTGTGACTGCATGGGGTACTGTAGTGGTCAGGATTTGTTGAGAAGGGTATCTCTGTCACCATGAGACAAGTAATCTCATGCTATGCATCATACATCCAAGGTTTGCTGGCTACATCAGACTTGAAGGTGTCACTCTCTTGAGGATCTCCTTTATTTGGGGCAGTCACATTGCACTGTCAGTGAAACAAATGAGGTTTGTGTCTTATGTATGCCTTTACCTGCCTAAACTCCTTGTATGTCACTTATTCCTTCCAGGTCTCTTCAACATGCCATCCTCATCTCCTCATCATCATCCACACAATAGTTGTGTCATTGGCAGGTGGCTGTTGCTGGTCTGGAAAGTGAAGTGGACATGGATCGATCTAGATACTGTTTGTCACAGATATGGGGTGCATGAGTTCTATGCTCAGGCTGCCTGGACAGTGGGAGGGCAGGAATCTAAGCTACGCAATAGACCTGTTTGCCGTGGTGTGTTGGTCCAGTGGTCTTGTGTGTGATCATGTGACTTTGTAACTTCATCTTGTGCGATCCATTTCTTCTACCTTCACATTGTGTTGACATTGATCCTGTATGATCTGTTGGTGGCTGTCAATGTGTTTCATCATTGCAGGCAGTTGTGCCTATGCCACAACACTAAAACAGGTTTGTGACGTTCCACCAGGTGCTTGATCATTGTTATGGGAAGGGCCTGGGCTCAGGCTGTATTGTACTGCCCTCTGTCTGTGCCATGGTGTATGTTAAGTTGGCAAGCCTGGTTTTGGTTTTGATAAGGGTCAAACTGGAGACAACATCCCATACTCTTTTTGCCTGATCTACAGGACAATGTCTTACAGGCACTTTCTGGTGTGGTCTGGTGCACAGTAGTAATAGGCTATCTGGCCTGACTTCAAATGGCTAGGACGTTCTTGGCTATGACTGTGCAGACATGCTTAACACCTTATGTGCAATACAGTACAATAAAACATTTGATGTGACCAGACACTTATGACATTGTGTTGCTCGTCATCCTCAGCATGACACTACCTGAAACATTTCCGCCATCCATTGTCTTCTAATATCTTAAGCATGTACATTACATGTGATAAGCATTCAACATTCGAGACAGATAAAAAAAGAGGTAGTATGCAGTGTTTTAGTGATGGGGTGTTTATTTACATTACAACAAAAATCAATAGTGATACTGGTTGAAAAACAATACTTAAGGTAAAGGGATCAGGCATGGAGAATGCAATCAATAGAGTAGAGGCCACAGCATTTGGGGTCCAGAGTCCAGTGTTCTACTACCATGGAAAGTGGTTAAGGAATACTTAAGAGTGAGTCTGTGGCACACACAGGAGTGACATCAGGAAGTGGTACTTGCTGGCAGTGGTTGGTGTCTTGCCACCCGCACCTCCTGGATGCTTGGCTGGATGTCCCTGCTTTCATGGAGGCTCAGTAACTACAAAGGCAGGGGTGTCTGAGACAGGTGTTTCCCCTGGCAGGGCATCCTTTCTAGTGGCTGGCATGGATGAAATGCCTGGTGTGGATGCATCAAAGGAAGGGGTGTAATGTTATTGCCTATCCCTGCTCAGGGTACTATTAATGTCCCTCAGCACCCCTGTTAGGGAGGCCATGTTGGAATTGTGGCCCTCCCACTGTTCCTGCATCTGACAATGGAAATCCCTCTTTAGCGCCTTGATTTCTCTGAGTTTGGTCAGTACCTGGCCCATCACGCTTTGGGAAAGTTGGTAGACACCCAAGACCTGATGGTATCCTGGCCAGGGACATTGCCAGCAGCCTCTTGCCCCTGAGCCACACCCTAAAACCCCGTGCCTGTGCCCTTAGTGCAGCCTGCCCCTTTCACTGGTTCCAGGTCTATCATTGTCAGGGTTGGCACATTGTGACTCAGGAAACTAGACTGGGGGGCACAAGATGTTGGATATTGTTGTTGGAACGCAGGTCTGAAGGCAACTGGCTGCCTGCGATGTTGAGACCACGGACTGGGAGGACTCAATGTGTTCAGGCTGAGGCTGACTGGTGTCATCTGTCCAGGATGCCCAAATGGACCAGCACCATCCCCAATGTCTAGCGGTCCAGGAGTGTTCGTTTCACTGAGGACTTCTTCCATTGGGGGTAGTGGCAGTTTCCTCTGTGGTGTCGGTAGTTGCAGTAACAGTTGCAGTGGCAGCACAACCTGTTAATGTGGAGAGACAATGTTAGTGGTTGTATTGTGACATCTACCTCCCATAGTTGACAGTGACATTGAGCCTAGGCCATGTTCACATTGTATTTGCTGCTTTCCCTTTTGTGATAGGTACACATATTGTCATTTGTAGTGAGCTGACATTGTAGGTACATACCAATTCCTGTTCAGTGACCAAGCCTCAGACTGTCTGGACTCCTTAGCTGTTGGAGGGATGGTAATGGACTCATGCCTTGCAGCACAGGCAGGACATTGGCTGGGCAGGATGTCATCTTGAAAGCTATTTGTTTGTCATGCAGGCATTGTCAGAACCTTGGATGATATCTGATAGTTCTCATCCTGTGGTCAGTGCATTGTGGATGTGACTGCTGATAATGTCATATAACAGACACATTTTGGGGCATTTTATCTGTGTAGGAAGTTCTTTCCAGACAATTTGAACTGTCCTTCCTGTCTACAGTATTTTCATCTTGGCATGTCAGCTCTAGATGGATCTGGGTGTGTTGCCACATCACAGGGTGTACCATGACCATTATCCTTGTCCCTTCCAGGTGTATCACGTCCATTGTGGGTTCGGGGACTGTGCCACATTATCATATTGACAGTGGTCTGGTGTTTAGGGTCTCATGGCCTGTTCCTCCTTGAATGCATTCAGATGTTACTCTCATCACAGCTCACAGTTCACATTGCCCATCCTCTGAGGTGAGTGGACTTTCATAACAAGTATACCAACAGGGATATTTGAACATATGCAGAGTGGACTGGGTAATTGGATTAGGTAGACAGAGCCTCCTGGCCTCAGCAGTCATATGACTCCCTGTACTACATGCAGGTTTTCAATTTGACTCTCCCAGGTGTGTACACATCATGAGAGTTTCCAGGTAAAGGTCTTTTGGCTGGTGTACAGTGTACTGTTGCTTGGAGTATGAGTAAGGAATCCTCCTATGAGTACAAACCATTTTACTCCCTTTATTCCTCACACTGTAGAGTTGTCTTTCTGTCAGGTGAGTACAGTCAAAGGTTGAGTAGAGGGAGAATGGTCATAGTAGCAGAGCACACAGTTGTGGCTAGGTGTAGTGAGAGCCCCAGTGCCTTCTGGCCTTATCATTCTTGTCATTGCCTGTCCTACCCACACACTATACAGTTGAGATCCCCTAATGTGAGTACAGTTGGATGGCTGAGTAGAGGGAGAATGGCCATAGTAGCAGAGCACACAGTTGTGGCTGAGTGTAGTGAGAGTCCCAGTGCCTCCTAGCCATAGCATTCCTGTCATTGCTTGTTCTACCCACACACTATACAGATGAGATCACCTCAGGTGGGTACACTCCAATAGGTTGGCAAACAAGTTGATTTTGATTGTGCTACACTGTTCTGGTTTTAGTGATAGTAGAACAGTGCCTGCTTCGACTTGCAGTGCTGTCAATCCCTGTACTTCACCCACTATACAAAGATGGTGCTCCCCAGGTGAGTCTGTTTGATACATTGGAGGCCAGACAGGGGTCTATGGATAGGTGGACACTGACACTGGGATGTGGAGTGGGGTGACATTGTAGGTGCCAAGAGGTGAGCAGTGAATATGTATGCCAATACATTTTGGTGGCATTTTTGTTGTTGTGACTTACCCGACTCCACTCCCCCAGGTATTCCTGTCAAACCCTCAGTATGCAAGATGACCAAGACCTTCTCCTCCTATGATGTTAGTTGTAGGGGAGGAAGTGGGGGACCACCACCAGTCTTCAGGACCGCAAGCTGGTGCCTGGAAGCATAGGAACGGACCGTCCCCCTGAGGTCGTGCCACCTCTTCCTGATGTTGTCCCTTGTGTGTGGATAGCTGCCTACAGAATTCACTCTACCAACTGTCCTTTACTACATTTCCATTTTCCGAATGATAGTAGTTTGCTAGACTTGGGCCCCAAATAGTAGTGGCTCAACTCTGATAATTTCATATACCGTGACTCTTAACTCGTCATCTGTTTAACGGGGATTTTTCTGTGGTGTCGTGGTGGAAAACTAGAAAAAAAGTATAATGGTTAGGTGCTGTGTAATGAGGAGGTGACGGCGAGTAAATGCAGTGTGAGGTGTGAATATTTGTGGTGGGGGTGAGTTGAGATCGTGGGACATGTGCTCAGTGCAAGTTAGAGGGGTGCCTAATCTATGGTTGGTGAAGTTGTTGGGCAGTCCTCTGGCTTGTGTTCGTTGTGGAGATGCAAAGGATTGTGGAGTGTGAAGGGGTGGGTTTTATAGTGTGGTTTGTGGATTTATCAAGTGTGTGAATGTTTTTAAATGCATCCAATGTGGTGTTGTGTATTACTGTGGTGACCGCCGCAGTTGGCACCACCATTGGAAGACTGCCTTTACAATTTTCAACTTGTAATAGGTTCGGTGGTTGGTTGATGGGTTGGCGATGCTGGTGGTTAGACCACCTATTTCCCGCCCCCCAGAGTCCTGATGAAGTCAGATTTTTGGCTGGCTTTTGGCAGGCCTGCTTGTGTAACTCATAATACAGCGGTTTGCGAGACTTCCAACGTGGAGGTCATTTGACAGCCACCACAATGACGGTCTGGAGGTCCGACCACCAAACTCGTAAGAAGGCCCTATGTCTTTGGACACTGTGGGACCTACGTGTTTTTGCCTTTCTCTTGTCTCATCATGAAGCAGTCTTTAAAACGAATTGCTCCTGTGCTGCTCCGGCTGTGCTGCAACACAACTGACATTAAATTTGTAAATCTGTGGTTTTCACGGAATGCTTTGTTGATCTGACTTTGCATTACTTACCATCAAGACACCCACAAATGACCAGTTTCATTTTGTTTTGTTAATACATACAAGAAACCAGATCATAGAAGTTTGATTATTTTTTTTTTTTAAACTGACATTTTTTTTTTTTTTTTTTTTTTTTTACCAAAGTTTCTGTGCTGGCCAGGGTGGTTCTGCAGGACAAACATTATGTGGCCTATTCACAAATCTCTACCTCCTCCTTTCCTATATTTTCTATAGGGAGATCTCACAGATATAAGTTTGATACTTAGTAAATATGGGATGGAACAGGGAAGTGGCTAGAAAAGGAGGTATACTTACTAATAAATGAAAGCATTAGAGAGGAGTACGGAGGGGTTTAGGTAGCACAAGGAAGGACATGCACAACCCTACAAAAGAGAAAGCACATTGCTGTTCATAAACTGCACTTCTAAAGTTGCTACAGCTAAAAAGGTACCCAAAACAGTAGTAACTTACTCCCATTCAGAGCTGGTGTAAGTCTCTAGTCAGGCGCGTGGTCAACCAGTGCAACACCATCTCATTAAACAAAATGGGGTAGGGACATAAATGAAAACCCATAGAAAAAATGTTAATAACATGAATAATGATAATAATAATACTTGAAATTATTTAAAATAGTAAAAAAAAAAATATATATATACTTTAATTTTAAAACATATTTAAAGAACATTTATTATTTAATTATAACATAATTTATCAACCTTTTTTGAATTTGTAAATAATATAACATTAAATTTAATTAAAATTTCTTTTAATGAATTAAATATATCAATTATTGATGCATAAGAAATATTTTTTTAACTTTAAGTAGGAATTTATTTTTTTATTTAAACTTCAGAAAAATATACATTTGACATGTTCTAACTAAAGATTTAGGTACAAATTAAGGTTATAGTGTTATAAGCAGTTTATTTTGTTCTACATTTAAAATAAACATATACAATTATTTTATATTTAGCATTTAGAAATATTTAATGCCTCTTGGTACATAATTTAATATGGGAGGGTGTTGCAGTACCAGTGGTGGGCCATGGACTGGCTGGACTTACTACAGTTTCTTTTTTGGCAGTTGGAACGTATCCACGTAAATTTAGCCCCACCTTCATTTAATGGGGTGGAGATGAGTAAGTCTACTCTTTTGAGAAACTCTAGTGTAACTATGTGAATAACCATGTTTATGTGCAACATTCAACCTACCAACCCCTAAAATACTTACCATCACTACACATGTCTCCTTTTCTAAAATAAAGAAGACACCATGTATGTTGAATATAAGTTCTGAACGTTAAGGATGAAAGAAATAACTATGTACAGATAATTCAGTGTGGGCATGTCAGCTAATTTTTTTTTTTAAACCTGCACATTTGTCTACATAGAAGTCATAAAATCATTCACATAGACTCGCAAGCTTAACGGTGATTACATGTCTCCTGTACCCCCGCCAATCCTTTCATCTACAATCTTCTTCCTTTCCTCATTTAGTCAAATCTTCTTCCTTTCCTCATTTCGTCAATAGAATTATCCTCATTACTCATTTCTACTATTCCATATTCAATAATGTTGTTTTCAGAATCTACTTGCAACCTTCTGTGTGTTTTCCTCCATGCTTCACAAACACGTTCTTCTTTTCCCCTTTTAATACCACCACCCTAACTATTACAGTGCATCCACAAGGGAATTAATTTTGTCTCTGTCCACCTGCCATGCATCATTACTGTTTTCCCAGTACTGGCACACATAGTGGTTCGATGAGCTCACAACATGTCTTTAATAGCAACCCAAAAAGACAACCTCACAGTACTCTCTATTTCCATAGTACCCTTCACCAACCAGTTGATCCTTTCCACCAAACCATTTTCCTGTGGATTGCATAATGACCCACACACATACTTAATACCTATGTTGTCCAGAAAAGATTTAGGGCCTCATTCCGACCCTGGCGGTAAAAACCGCCACTGCCGCGGACCACGGAAAGCACCGCCAACAGGCTGGCGGTGCTTCCTGGGCCATTCTCGGTCAGAAAACTGGGTCCGGCGGTTTCCCGCCGGATTAACCCCGGTTGGCCCAATCCTCCATGGCGGCGCTGCAAGCAGCGCCGCCATGGGGATTCCGACCCCCTTCCCGCCAGCCTGTTTCTGGCGGTTTTCACCGCCAGCAACAGGATGGCGGGAATGGGTGTCCTGGGGCCCCTGGGGGCCCCTGCACTGCCCATGCCACTGGCATGGGCAGTGCAGGGGCCCCCTAACAGGGCCCCATTAAGCTTTTCACTGTCTGCACAGCAGACAGTGAAAAGCGCGACGGGTGCTACTGCACCCGTCGCACACCTGCAACACCGCCGGCTCCATTCGGAGCCGGCTTCAGTGTTGCAGGCCCTTTCCCGTTGGGCCGGCGGGCGCTCCCTTGGCGGGCGCCCGCCGGCCCAGCGGGAAAGTCTGAATGGCCCCAGCGGTCTTCTGACCGCGGAGCGGGCAATTGGCAGTTCCCGTTTGGCGGGCGGCAACTGCCGCCCGCCAAACTTAGAATGACCCCCTTAATCTCCACCAAAGTGAGTTGAGTGTCATTGCTCTTATCTACACTGAAGGAATGCCTTCCTTTAGACTGCAATGATAAACTTTCCTCATACACCACCTCAACCCACTTAGATTTGTTGTCTACCAAGATAGCAGCAAATCTTTCCTGTTAAGGAAGAAAAGAAATGGACCTATGAAATCCAAACAAAGTTTTTCCCAGACCTCGTTCACTTCATGCTGCTGTTCTGCCGAAACACCCAAACCCCTTCGCAACCTCTTCTCTGAATTTCTACATATATCACACTGACAATCCATGAGTGGCTACCAACATTTTTCCCTCAGTCGTTTGAGGGTCAAGCTTTGTTCTAGATGACCCTCACAAGCCAAATGCATAAACTTAGTTCTCACTGCAGTAGGAGGCCCAAACCTATCCCCTCATGACTAGGGGTGGGTGGAAAACTCTGCTCCACTGGCGAAATTTTGTTCATTTCGTGCTCCAAGCTGCCAGGTGGCAGAAATTACCGATGAGCCCTAGTTCAGTATCCAGAGCAAAAAAATTCCAAGGTGTCCTGAGGGAGCACAGCTGCGAACATTCTGCACCAGGTGAGCAATCAGATGCACAGGGGTGATTAAATTTCAGAGACTAGCAAACCAAACATGACAAGGAAATATTTAACAGAACTGATCCGAACACATCTGCCAGGAGGAAGCAGCACAGATGTTCTAACAGTCCTTGCTGCCTGTCCGAACGGATGCTGTGAGATAGCCAGTGATGAAATCCTGCTTCATGGATGCAGCCACAACAGCGCTGTGGTGTTGGGGGCCTTAGGGTCAAAAACAACAAGTGATGGACGGAATGCTGAACATTGTCAAACACTCACCCCCAGTCATAGATCTGGGTTTAATCCATCATTCTTTTGCTCACCATGCCACCCCAGTTTGGACCCAGCCATATGCAAATCAGTCTTGACCCTGTTCCTCATGGGAACAGTCCAGACCGAACTGCCAAGCCAGGTCCTCACTGGACCGGAAACAAGCATCCTGGGACCGGTTTCGGGGTTTCATCCCTCATCAGCCAGGCTAGCTTGAATCCAGTGGCATGGGAAGCACGGGACCCACGTCTGGGCATACCCTTCCCACTTAGGGCGACAAAGCAAAAACAACAAGTGATGGACGGAATGCTGAACATTGTCAAACACTCACCCCCAGTCATAGATCTGGGTTTAATCCATCATTCTTTTGCTCACCATGCCACCCCAGTTTGGACCCAGCCATATGCAAATCAGTCTTGACCCTGTTCCTCATGGGAACAGTCCAGACCGAACTGCCAAGCCAGGTCCTCACTGGACCGGAAACAAGCATCCTGGGACCGGTTTCGGGGTTTCATCCCTCATCAGCCAGGCTAGCTTGAATCCAGTGGCATGGGAAGCACGGGACCCACGTCTGGGCATACCCTTCCCACTTAGGGCGACAAAGCAAAAACAACAAGTGATGGACGGAATGCTGAACATTGTCAAACACTCACCCCCAGTCATAGATCTGGGTTTAATCCATCATTCTTTTGCTCACCATGCCACCCCAGTTTGGACCCAGCCATATGCAAATCAGTCTTGACCCTGTTCCTCATGGGAACAGTCCAGACCGAACTGCCAAGCCAGGTCCTCACTGGACCGGAAACAAGCATCCTGGGACCGGTTTCGCGGTTTCATCCCTCATCAGCCAGGCTAGCTTGAATCCAGTGGCATGGGAAGCACGGGACCCACGTCTGGGCATACCCTTCCCACTTAGGGCGACAAAGCAAAAACAACAAGTGATGGACGGAATGCTGAACATTGTCAAACACTCACCCCCAGTCATAGATCTGGGTTTAATCCATCATTCTTTTGCTCACCATGCCACCCCAGTTTGGACCCAGCCATATGCAAATCAGTCTTGACCCTGTTCCTCATGGGAACAGTCCAGACCGAACTGCCAAGCCAGGTCCTCACTGGACCGGAAACAAGCATCCTGGGACCGGTTTTGGGGTTTCATCCCTCATCAGCCAGGCTAGCTTGAATCCAGTGGCATGGGAAGCACGGGACCCACGTCTGGGCATACCCTTCCCACTTAGGGCGACAAAGCAAAAACAACAAGTGATGGACGGAATGCTGAACATTGTCAAACACTCACCCCCAGTCATAGATCTGGGTTTAATCCATCATTCTTTTGCTCACCATGCCACCCCAGTTTGGACCCAGCCATATGCAAATCAGTCTTGACCCTGTTCCTCATGGGAACAGTCCAGACCGAACTGCCAAGCCAGGTCCTCACTGGACCGGAAACAAGCATCCTGGGACCGGTTTCGGGGTTTCATCCCTCATCAGCCAGGCTAGCTTGAATCCAGTGGCATGGGAAGCACGGGACCCACGTCTGGGCATACCCTTCCCACTTAGGGCGACAAAGCAAAAACAACAAGTGATGGACGGAATGCTGAACATTGTCAAACACTCACCCCCAGTCATAGATCTGGGTTTAATTCATCATTCTTTTGCTCACCATGCCACCCCAGTTTGGACCCATCCATATGCAAATCAGTCTTGACCCTGTTCCTCATGGGAACAGTCCTGACCGAACTGCCAAGCCAGGTCCTCACTGGACCGGAAACAAGCATCCTGGGACCGGTTTCGGGGTTTCATCCCTCATCAGCCAGGCTAGCTTGAATCCAGTGGCATGGGAAGCACGGGACCCACGTCTGGGCATACCCTTCCCACTTAGGGCGACAAAGCAAAAACAACAAGTGATGGACGGAATGCTGAACATTGTCAAACACTCACCCCCAGTCATAGATCTGGGTTTAATCCATCATTCTTTTGCTCACCATGCCACCCCAGTTTGGACCCAGCCATATGCAAATCAGTGTTGACCCTGTTCCTCATGGGAACAGTCCAGACCGAACTGCCAAGCCAGGTCCTCACTGGACCGGAAACAAGCATCCTGGGACCGGTTTCGGGGTTTCATCCCTCATCAGCCAGGCTAGCTTGAATCCAGTGGCATGGGAAGCACGGGACCCACGTCTGGGCATACCCTTCCCACTTAGGGCGACAAAGCAAAAACAACAAGTGATGGACGGAATGCTGAACATTGTCAAACACGCACCCCCAGTCATAGATCTGGGTTTAATCCATCATTCTTTTGCTCACCATGCCACCCCAGTTTGGACCCAGCCATATGCAAATCAGTCTTGACCCTGTTCCTCATGGGGACAGTCCAGACCGAACTGCCAAGCCAGTCCTCACTGGACCGGAAACGACAAAGCAAAAACAACAAGTGATGGACGGAATGCTGAACATTGTCAAACACTCACCCCCAGTCATAGATCTGGGTTTAATCCATCATTCTTTTGCTCACCATGCCACCCCAGTTTGGACCCAGCCATATGCAAATCAGTCTTGACCCTGTTCCTCATGGGAACAGTCCAGACCGAACTGCCAAGCCAGGTCCTCACTGGACCGGAAACAAGCATCCTGGGACCGGTTTCGGGGTTTCATCCCTCATCAGCCAGGCTAGCTTGAATCCAGTGGCATGGGAAGCACGGGACCCACGTCTGGGCATACCCTTCCCACTTAGGGCGACAAAGCAAAAACAACAAGTGATGGACGGAATGCTGAACATTGTCAAACACTCACCCCCAGTCATAGATCTGGGTTTAATCCATCATTCTTTTGCTCACCATGCCACCCCAGTTTGGACCCAGCCATATGCAAATCAGTCTTGACCCTGTTCCTCATGGGAACAGTCCAGACCGAACTGCCAAGCCAGGTCCTCACTGGACCGGAAACAAGCATCCTGGGACCGGATTCAAGCTAGCCTGGCTGATGAGGGGTGAAACCCCGAAACCGGTACCAGGATGCTTGTTTCCAGTCCAGGGAAGACCTGGCCTGGCAGTTCGGGCTGGACTGTTCCCATGGGGAACAGGGTCAAGGCTGATTTGCATATGGCTGGGTCCAAACTGGAATGGCATGGGCAGCAAAAAAACGATGGATTAAACCCAGATCTGTGACTGGGGGAGAGTGTTTGCATTGTCAGCACTCCGTCCATCATTCTTTTGTGTTGTTAATGGGGGCCTTAGGGTCTCTTGCTACTAAATAAAGTGGCACAGACACATAGTATGTTTGTATAACTGGCCTCAGGCACGTGCGCCCGGTCCTTTTTTATTAGCACGGTCACCTGACTGCTGACGCCGGTGATGGATGGGTGTGGGGTGAGTGTAGAAGTCAGCCCTCAGCTGAGTTGCTGGTGGAAACAATAGAACATGTCCAGCAGGACACTACATTCCTCCCAAACTTTATTGAGAAACCAAAAACAAGTCCAAACTGTAAAAGGGAACAAAACAAACTGAATACCACGTAGTTCATCAGTCTCTAGAATCGATTAGCAGGATAGCAGTGAGCACATGGCTGGATAATGTTGGCGACCTCAGGATATCTCTGCTCACCTTCATAATGTAACCTGAGTGGTTCAGGACACAAATGCTTGCCCGGAGATATCCGGGACATTCTGGCTGCATGCTGTGTTGACTTATGTCCATAGTCTGGAGTTGGTTTACTCTGCAGACGCTGAGACTGATTCGTGCTTGGTGTCAAAACAGGGTGTGTCAGGAGCGTCGCGGAGTCCATTGTGAAGTTTAGCAATGGTGTTGCTTAATACACTGAAGACAGTCTTGGTGTACTGTGACTGGTTGGAGTCTCTATTGCACAGCCTTGCTATCTCCTCCACTTCATCGGTGGGGCACTGTCAAGTCCCTCTCTCATGCTTGGGGATGCGCCTTGTTTAAGTTGCCACGGGACTGCTTATGGTCTGCGCTGGGGCTGCATGTGTGCCATGTCAGGGCAACTGCAAGACCTCCAAGGTGCCACTGTCTAGTTGCTTGTGCAATCACAGGGGTAGATGAGTCCAGGTAAAAACTCGCTCTTGCCACCAGGAGCAGGATACTGGCAGGGTGAGCAGGTGGTCATTGGTTGACTGGTTCTTCAGAGTATCATTGCAATGGTGTAGAGCTACAGCCTGGTTGTTTGATGCTCTATGGGGTAGTGATGACACACTAGCTGGGCTGGTGTGATGGGGTTGCCAGTCATTTTGGGGAACCAGTAGGAAAGGTAATGATGCCTTGCCTTGATGGTAGGTGGCCTTCTTCCTTGGGTTGTTGACACTTTAGAGTGATGGTGGCCGGGTGTTACCATTCTCCTTTTGTGGAGGCATATACATCCTTGTGGCAGGATGTTTCAGGTTGCTGAGCCATCGATGACTGTGTCTGGATGGATATGCTGGGAAGTGTAGGGCAGAGATTTGGTTTGCGCATGCTTGTGGCTTACTCTCTGTTCTTCTACTGCGCTGTCACCAGGTGGTCCTCAAGTCACCTCGAGGGCTTGCTGCCTGTCTTTCTAGATGCGCTCTGTCAGCAGCTTGAGTCTTCTTGAGCATGCCTTCTGGCCTGGCATCTTTGGATCTTCCCTGTTGACTTTGGTTCATTGTCTTATTTCCCAGTGTGGACTAGCAGGTCACACCTCCTTCTCTTCTTCGTTCTTGGTGCTTCAGCCAGCACCTTCTTTCTACTGCTATGGTTGAGACTTCTTGTTGCTAGAGTCTCTTCTTCTGGGTACAGTGGCATGTACTATCTTTGGCACCGGCCAACAGGGCCTCTTGGAGATCAACTGTCTCTGTAATCAGGCGGCATTCGGCCACTTGTCTTGTGTTCCCTCTTCTGGGACACTCTTGGAGCTTCTACTCCTGGGTGTTCCCTCATCTGGGATCTTCTTCCCTGGGCAGTAGTGAGCTGTGGTTCTTCACGTCGTGGCGTCAGGCCACATTCTTCCCTCCTCTTGTCTTCGCTCGAGGGCACAGAGCTTGTACCTCGAGACTGAGCTGTTACAGTGCTTACTCCTACCTCCATCAGTTTGGCAGGGTTGGCCAGTTCCGCTGAGCCGCTTGACGATGGGCCAACATTGGCTATCCTGTGCTGTGGTGTGGCCGGCTGGCACGGCCTCTTCTCCCTGACACTGCATCACGGTCTTGGAGGCTCTGTTTGTCTCTCAGACGCCTGCCCCTGTTGTCAAATTCGCCGGTGCGGCCCTCTGGACGCCTCTGAAATTGTCCCTTTTCTTCATGGGTGCCTTTCGTTGGCACCTGGTGTGCACCTTCTCCTGGTTTGCAGTGATATCCTTCACTGCTGGGGACATGTGGCGCTACTTTCCTGTTGAGGGCAGACAGCCGCTAGGGGCTGCGCAGGCCACACGTGTCCTCCTGGTGTGCCACGTGTGGCATGCAGCCTCCATAGACTTTACTGCTTGGTTGGGGCAGGTTTGGGCGGCAGCAGTCTCTCTTTTCACTGTGCAGTGGGTGCACACATCTCTGCTCCTCTTGCGCAGTCTCTTTCCGTGTGTGCTACTGCCCTTCACCTGTGCAAAAAGAACAGATGATGGATGGAATGCTGAACAATGCAAACTTTCACCCCCGGTCACAAAGATCTGGGTTTAATCCATGTTTTTTTTGCTCGCCACGCCACCCCAGTTTGGACCCAGCCATATACAAACCATTCTTGAACCTGTTCCCATGGGAACAGTCCAGCCTGAACTGCCAAGCCAGGTCCTCACTGGACCAGAAACAAGCATCCTAGGACCAGTTTCAAGGTATCACCCTTCATCAGCTAGGCTAGCTTGAATCCAATGGTGCATTGAGCACGGGACCCACGTCTAGGAAAACCCTTCCAACTTGGGACGACAAATGCAAAAAGAACAGATGATGGATGGAATGCTGAACACTGCAAACATTCACCCCCAGCCTCAAAGATCTGGGTTTAATCCATTATTTTTTGTTCACCACCCCAGTTTGGACCCAGCTATATGCAAATCAGTCTTGATCCTGTTCCCCATGGACACTACAAGTGCTTGCCTTCAGTTGTCACAGCACAGAAGTAACCCAGTGGAGACTTGGCAAGTCTAAACTCATCAGGTAGCATTACTGAAGCGTTCTCACCATGTGTGTGCTTGTGAGTGTGTGTCTGTATGACTGTGTGTCTGAAGTAAAAAGTGAAACTTTATTTAGCCTCTATCACACACCGCTGGATTTATGATGGACAGCAATTGCAATCACACATAGGTCTGAAGAACTAAAAGCAAGAATCAGACAGTATAACCATGTACACAAATCACTCTAATTATATAAATCTCAAAGCCAGAATAAAGGATGTCTCATGAAATCTGATTGGTTTGACCGTAAAACGAATGGGGGCTGGGACTCTTGGCGTGGCTTGATGGGGTCTGCGTGGCTTCCTTTTGCCAGAGAAAAGTTAAATTAAAGAAATCCATGGCCCTGAGCAGACATTGAGGGGTTAATTTTTCAGTAGGTGTCTCCAGAAAAATAAAAAGTGAAACTAGAAGTGCCTTTGCTGCACTTTGTGACTAAATTGTAGCTGTGTGAACCTTCTAGTTTTCGTCTTGCCTGATTTATTCCCAAGTTGATTTGTCTCTCCGGACCGAATGAGAGAGGTGCAACGCAGTGTAATTGCCATCGCAATGAAAATTACATTTTTCAAAGCTATTTATAGCTCAGGGGAACAATTCTTTATTGTATATAGTGAAACATCTTGTTTTTAATATAGCAACAGAAAATTGTTTCATTTTGTACTACAAACTAAAAGCACATATGTGTCCTGCAATTACACACAGTAATTTTTGAGTGATATACATGATTACTTCCAAATCAGAATTATATACTTATGTTTTTACAACTTGAAAGTGAGAGCAGGACACGGAGTGCAACAGCACACTCTTCCATGTCCAGCACTCAGTTAAAAATCTGAAATGAGTGGCATCAATGTATTCGATCGGTGTTCCTGCTCTCTTTAGGAATGTAGAGGTGGACCAACAGATTCACTGGGAGAGCTGAGCCAAATATAAGAACTGGTTTAGCACAAGTGTGTACGGTGGTTGGCAGACCGGAACTCCGCTGCTAGCGGAACTCAGTGGAATCTCATGGAGTTTTTAGCCAACTCCCTGGAATTTCACAGAGTACAACTCCACGATTTCTGCCCACCCCTACTAATGACCAGACCTTCCTCTTGTGTACACAGCAAATCCACCACTTTGTGAAATGATTTAACCGCCTCCAGTAGGGTACTCTCTCTTCTCACATCACTTTTAATCAATTCCATCACTGCCTTAAGTGTGTTATTATTCTGCATGCCCCTCATCTAATCCCCCTTGGAAAAACAACTCACCAACTCTTCAGGGGTGTCCTTCACATTTGCCACTACCCCCTCAGTATGTAATTCACTGTCCTTGGCTGCCTTTTCAGGTAGTCTAAATAACAAATCTCCTACTTTGTTCTTCCTACCAGAAACATATTCAACTCTGCAATCGTAATCTTGAAATTTCACTGCCAATCTTGCCAAACTCCCAGAACAAATTTTTTATGCCCCCACAACTTTGAATAAAGGCTTGTTATGTCCTCAACACCTCCCTACTTCCCCAAATAAAAGTCTAGAAATAATGGATTGCCCAAGCAGAAGCCAATGCTTCTCATTGGATGACAGTCATTTTTCCAGACAATGAGCACGAAGCAAACGCCACTGTCCTTGTCACCTTTCCATGCATCTGTGACCGCACTGCCCCTGTGCCAATTGCACTGGCATTCACTGTAATGATTGTCTTTAACCCCATCTGAAACGAGACCAAGATACCTGCATTACAAATTTATCTTTAATACGCGCAAATGCAGATTGCTCCCCCCTGATGTGAATTTCCTCTTTGTTCTCAACAGCACCCTCAAGGCTTCTGTCTTATGGGCAAAATCGTGCACAAATTTGGAATAATACTCCATCAAACCCATAAAGGGTCAAAACATCTCCTTGTCAGATTGCACTTTAGCATTTACTATTGTGCTTCCCATCCCTTGTGATAAGAAAGCCCAATTATTCTACCTCTTGCAGCAGAAACTTCCGAAATGCGCAGCAATGCTATCTCAAAACACTAATATGTCATCTTGAAATAAATAACATTTGTGACACCTGACAAACTGGATATACATTTTTGAAAAGCGCTTGCCCCAGATGACAAACCAAGGGATAGTCAGTTAAACTGGAAGGTAACCTTCGTAGTGATATATAGACTAGGTGAAGCCTCACCTGATGGTACATACTCCTCAAGTTGAGCTTTAAAAATGATTGCTCCCAGACATCAACAAAATCAGTTCATTTATGCTGGACAGATGAAAGCAATCCACGTCTATGTTCTCATTGAGGCTGAACAAGTCTACACAAAACCTCAGCAACCCTTTTTTTTTCTTCATGATAACGACAGGGGATAACCACTCTGTATCCCCTGCTGCTTCTCTGTCTTTGCCCTTGATCATCTGTTCCAAACTCTCCTTCACCTATGGTCTCACAGCCACTTGTTTTCTAGCCACATGCTTTTCTGGTACTGCAGCCCTCTTGAGTTTAATTTTATATAAATATTCCATGGCTTCTCCTAATCTGTCAGACCACAGCTTGTGCGCGATCTAGGGCCCGCCCCAGCTAAGTAGCCTGTGCGCTCATTGTTACTATTGTGTGCTAAACCATCTTGTGGGAAAGCTCATGAGGCCACCTGCAAAGCTAACTGGTGGTCTTGTTGTTTGTTTTCTTATTAAACTGTGTTATTACCCTATGAGGTATTTTATGGCATCTTATGGCATGTCTTGAATGTTAAACAAATGCTTGTTCCTCCACATAGCTGTTTGCTGGCATTGTACTGCTTTCTTGTAGTAGTCTGAAAGGGACTACAATTCCCAGCAGCATTTACAGCCACCATCTTGGGTGTAGCACCTAGTATAAAACTGGCCCTGCCCAACAAACAATGCTCGCTATTGTGCTGGGGCTCCCTGGTGGCAGTCCGGTTTGCTCTCATCTCGGTGAAGGCATTCCGAAAGACATTTTCCTCAACCCATTCAGGCAGCTGTCATCACAGCTTTCGTGCAGAGTCTCCTGTTATCAGCTGCAGTCACTTTGCTCATTAATCTTCGCGTGAGCCTCTAGCAGAGTGCATTTCTAGAGCAGGCCGTGCTCTGACGGTAAGATTATTCTTCCTAAGAAAGTGCATCTGGGTTCGATGTAGCTTTCGAGTTATCTGAGTTTTGTGTCCTGAAGTCTGTGTTGATTTATTACAGGGTCACTCTGAGTTCAGCATCTTCCAGGCAGAATGTTTTCATAAAATTAAAAACACACTGAATTATTTTGAAAATATTGTTTAGCCTGCAACTAACTCTGAAGTCAAGAGTTTTATAAACATGATAAATAGGATTACAAGTTGAAGAGTTTTATTGCTGACTTACGATCTTCATGATGCATGCATAGCGCAAGTGGGTGGAAGTTGTGGCATATATACTACATTAAATAAGGTATCATTAGACAACCAATTGCATGTTTATTAGGGAAAGGCTCAACAAAACCCACTGTTGAAAGTCCTGATGCCTTTTCATTTTCTCAATCATCTTTCCATACTGTAACTAACTCAAAATTCAAAGTAATCTGAAACCCTAACACCAGACAGCAGTTCAATTCTGTACAGAATTGTTAACGTGCTTTGTATTGTTTTCCTGTGACCTTTTGTTTTCTCAGATCTCCTTCCCTGCTGATCCCATCCCACACCCTTCCCCTCATCAGATCACTCCAAAAATCTGCGCTATAAGAGCATTCAGATTTGGAGCTATCTGGAGGTGGGCCCTGTTGAGCTTCATAAAGACCCCATGGAAATTTAGCTCTGACACAACCTATTCGAAAAAAACAACTCAAATTGATTTATGATCCCTTCCAGGTCTTTGTCCTCCATCACCCTATATTTGGTTGTTGGCTCTGGGCATTCACATTTATATGAAGTCGTATTGGTGTGACCAACATAAAAAAGGTGGATCCTCAGCATCCACATACACCTTTCGTCTCGTCTCCCAACCACTAAATCTGATCACTGCTTAAATGTAACCAATCACTCCTATGTCAGCAGCTTGGTATCCTTTTTAAAATCACATCTGTGGATTCTAATACTCTGACGTGCCACACAGTGTCAAATAACTGTTTAGGTATTATGGTGTTCAATGACCTGGAATCTATCAAGGGTATGACATAACCATTCACATTGAAATTGGCCTTGTTAGATGTTTTTCTTTTCCACTCATCGTCCCCATGACCAACCCTATCTATCATGATCATTCTGTGTTCTGATTCATCAATGTAAACAATTGCAACTTTTTTTGGAAGCTTTGCACGTCTGAACAAAATGTCCCTTTTTGCTACACTTGCAACAGTCTTTCCCTATGGCAAAACAATTCTTTGAATCATCCAAGTGATAGCTGCTCCCACATCTGTGACACCACTGCGGTAATACCTTGCCCGTACAGTTTAATGCTCTTGAACTCCACGCTTTGTTGCTGTTCACATTAGTTGTAAAAAAAAGGTTTGACAGCGTTGACTGAGTCATCATCCACCATGACCACTTCAGAAGTATTCCTGTTTTCTTCTCCACTCCTTTGTTTCTTTTTCATGCATGTTTCAGACTCCTTAACCACCTTGGCTACGGTTATAGCATCTTTAAGTGATGGATTAGTGGCCACCCACAACCTTTCCTGCATCTTCTTGCTGCTACACTGTACGATCAGCTGATCTTGAGTCAACTCCTAAGACACCTTACAGTTAATACCCCCAGTCTGGCTACAAAATCATCGACCGACTTAGAAGGTTGCTGTGGCTAAGCGTAGAACTTGTGAATTCTCATTTCAGTGTTCACAGTCTTTCCAAATCTTGTTTGAAGATGCAATTTGGCTTCCTCATATAGATCCTCAATTCCATTCCCCTGGTCATCATGTACTGGTGGCACGTTCTTAGAAATGTGTTGGCCCTCTTTACTCAATGAAAGAAGCAGAAATGTTTTTTCCTGATAGGAGAAAACTCAGTACCGTAAAGCGCCAGTAAATAATTCTCAAAAATGTCAGTCAATCTTCCCACTCGATTGGTGGTTCCTCAGGATACATTTAAAAATGATGGTGGGGTAACAATAGGCTGAAATATTTATGTTGTGAATAGGTAACACCAAACGGGTTAAAAATGATGAAATAAGTTGTGTAACCAGCAGATGGCAGTGTGACACTACTATTCTAATATAATCTCCTTGAGTGAGCGAACTAGAAGGTAGGTGGTGCTAAGCGAACCAGGTTTTGTGGAGCACGGATAACATCAGACAAAAGCCGTCAAAGAGCTGAGTGCTGTTGCACTCATGGTAGAGTATGAAAGAAAAGTCTTGTAGCGAATGATGGTGTGTGGAAATGAACACCTCTGCTGAAGAGAGGAAATGATGCACTCAGCGGCCTCAGATGACTGAGGAGGTAATGTGGAGAGAAGATAAGACGCGGACTTAAGATGCAGAAAGAAGGTAAAATGCTGTCTGGTGCATGTGCCATGCACATAGGGTGCAGCCTTGTGTTTGTTGAGAGCTGTGACGTGCATGCTTAGTGAGGCGTTTGGCCTTGGGACCAAGTGCTGCTCTGTATGGCTGCAAGTGGTGGGTTTTGGATCTACTGGGTTACATGATAGGCAACTTGGTTTGTCTATAGAAGTGCCGGTGATACATTAGCCGGGAGGCAAGCACTGTACAAAGGCTGGGGAGCATTGATCAGCATTCCGCTGATGGTCGGGCTTGCGCCTGACCAAGTTGTCTTCAAAACAAAGTAGTAAGGATGGCTGTCCACCAGAGAGTTTGTGTTACATTTTTATTCCATCAGAAGAAAGCCCTTGACACATTTAGGCAAGGTGCACCCAGCGATTTACCTTTGCATATTTAAGCCAGAACAGAACACATTGATGTCATGAATGTATTCATTGGTAATGTTTCCTTGCAAATTACAGGGCTGATCAACAAATAACTAATTACACTATAACTGAAACATTCCCAGCCTATCAACATTTAACTTCCACAGTTATCTCACTCCTGCGTTGCATCACCATATCACCCTGCTGATTCCTTCCTCTGAACTGCATGAAACATGGGTACAACCCTAGTACAATAATGATTGTGGAAAATCAGATACTTTATTGAAAGTAGCTGGTGAGGCAAAATTTCAATTAAAGTACTGTATTGCTTGCGGTCATTTTGCAATCACACATCGTCTATCAGCCATCTTTCTTCCCAAATCTATGACAATAATGTGAAGTGATGTTTGACCTCAATATCACCTCACAAACACTGTTTGTCAAGAATATCATTGGACAAAATATCAGAGGTAAGAATATAGTTTTCGTTTAAATATATTAAAAAATAGTGTTGCATGTAATACCAATTATTTTTATGTTGTTTTAAATAATATTGATTTTTCTTTTGTGTTTATTTTTATTGTATGTTCATTGATTATTGTGTAGAAATGTTCATATTTTATTTGCACTGTCATTTTTCTGTCTACATACAGGGTTCCTTAGTATGATCATTTGTTTTGGTTGGATTGTTGGGTTTATAGGGGAGTAGGATGGATAGTCTTTATGTATGTTTTAATAAAACCATCCCTATTCATGTGATTTATTGTAATAATGTATTTTGTACTTCTTGTTGTCTTGTGTAAGTATTTGTATTTGGTATTATTTTTAACTTTTTATAAAATTGGAATTTCTGTTAATAACATTTTTAATGGGATGCATTGATATATTTGAATTACTAATGCAAATTTATTAATTATTAAAAATATCATTTTGTTTTATGGGTTTATCAAATTGTGTGTTTAAAATATAATGAATGTACATTTTATGTTATTGTTAATGTGATACTTTAATAATTAATATTTTTAATTACTTGAAGATTATTTATTTTTTAAATGTTTTCTTAGTTAAATAATATATTTTAAATTTAAAAGTAGGTCCATTTTTTATTATCATTATTTTATAAAGATTATTTATAACTTGTTTTTGATAGGTTATAGAGTTAGAAACTTGGATGTGAGAACATTTGTTTTTGAAATATATTATATATTTGTATTAATTTAATCCATTAATTATATATTTTATTAATTTTATGGAAACTCAGTACGCCCTAGTAATCTCTCAGGTCGATAGAACAATTTACATGATGGTCCATTAATGATCAGTAGCCTATGGGTTTCATTCCGTCTGATTTTCATTAAGGCTACAATGAATATATAAAATAAATGTTAAATACATACTAAAGAACTTTGATTGCCGTAAAGTAATATTAACTAGTGCCCTCGCCACACACTGCCAACTACCTTACATATTATATCACTCATAATATATTTGATGACATCATTCATGACATCACTGTGCATGGCTTGGTTGGGAGTTATATAACTGGTGACTTAAAGTGGTTTTGTTAGATTAAAACAGTATGTTTTTACTGATATTTCACCTAACTATAACACCCCATAAACACTTGTTTTTTTCAGTGGGAAAAAAAAAATATATATATATGATATATTGATTTCAAAATAATAAATAGTGAATATATACATATAGTTAGGTTCAGATTTACATACACAAAGCCATAGCAAATCAGCAGTTATATTCATACTTATCTTAAGAAACTATATCACGTGCCCTAAGGTAATTATAACCTCATGCCCCATAACAGTTTTCTTATCAATAATTTTATTGAAAAGTTGCAGTGATTTTATCAATGATATGGGACACTTAGCAGTGGATGGTGAGTTACATTAGGCGTGAGTTTTTATATATATATATATATATATATATATATATATATATATATATATATATATATATTTTCTTGAGGTGAGAAAATGGGGGTCAAGGTGAATTGATACCACATCTTCCTTTATTATATATATATATATATATATAATTAATTTATGGCACTTTTTGGTGCACGGGTCATGAGGGCCAACCCCCTAGACCTCAGATAGCCATAGGCTCATAACATTGAAAGGGAGACCCAGCACATCAAAGAACGCCATCCTGCCACCTCACAATGAAAGCTTAATTGTCAGGTGGCAGGATGGCGTTCTGCCGTGGAGCGCATAACATATTGCAACTGTGAGCCCTGAAGAAGTCCATGAGGACGAAATGCGTTGGCTATGATGGATTGATTATTGTTGTGGATGAATAAAGAACAAAAAGTTTTCATAAGAACTCTATTGAATTACGTGATTTGTGAAGAAATGTGATCATATATTTGTGGATATCAATGGACACTTTGATGTGCTGGGTCTCCCTTTCAATATATATATATATATATATATATATATATATATATTCACTGAAAAAAACAAAGGTTACAGAGACCTTATAGTTAAGTTCTGAATTTACTCATACAAAACCATAGAAATTCAGCAGTTATAGTTCTTATTTCAAGTAACTATAACTTGCACCCCCGCCTTGCACAGTTTTTTCTTCAACATTTTGACCACTAATGTTTATTTAGATTCTTAATGACGTTATATAGGTTGTCATGAGTGCATGGCAAGGGCCCGAGTTAGTTATTTGAAATAATTCTAACTATAACTGCTGAATTTCAGTGGTTCAGAACCTAACTATAATGTCCCTTGTAACCCTTTATTCAGCAAGGGAGGGGGGCCTTGCTGTTTTCCGCCCCACGGAACCTATCTCCTAGGGCCCAGCCATAAAGAATGGAGGGCTGGGCTGAATTTGGCTCCAGGGGCCCCATCCCCTGAGGCCCAGCTTTCATTTAATAGGGAAGGGGGCTGCATACCCCCAGGCCAATTTTGGCCTCTGGGACCCCATCCCCTGGGGCCCAGCCACAAATAAATGGAGAGGGTGGGCCACGCTGCCCCTCCTCAGGCTGATTTTGGCCCCAGGGACCCCATCCTGTGGGATCCAGCCATCTCTCCTGGGTGTGAAATGTGCAATGGGACCGTGGGGGGGGGGGGAAGCCTAAAGGACCCCACAGTCCCAGCCAGCTCCCTGATTCTTGCTGGAGCCCACATTGCTGTCAAAGATGGAGACCTGCTAAACATGCAACTCGCAGTCTGTGAGAGCAATCATATCCCCTGTTTCCCTGCCCCCACGTCTGCGGGCTTGGGAAACAGAGGAAACCTCTGCTCCCTGCAAGCGAGAGCTGTTTGACAGCTCTCGCTTGCTGGGAGTGGAGTTGCTTTTGCTCTGACTTGCCCCGTGAAGGTTTCGGTCCCTGGGGCTGCTGGGGGTGTGTGGCTCCTCTTATTTACAATAACTTGCCCTAGGGAGGTTGTGGTCCCCAGGGCTCGGGGGTCCACAACGGATCTCCTTCATCATTTTAATTCAGCCTTAGGAAGGTGGCAGTCCCTGAGGCTGTGTTGGACCAGGTCCCCCCACATAAATTTAATATTCAGCCTGAGGGAGATGGCTATCCCCAGGGCTGTGTTGGAGGCCATATGGGCCTCCCCCTTACAACAACTGATTTGTCCCAGGGAAGTGGGGGTCCTTGAAGCATAAATAAGCCCTAGGAGGGAGGTCCCATGTGCCCCTTCCTCTTATTTTTTTATATGCCCTGGCCCATCCAATGCTTTATTAAAACAAGCACAGGAGACCGCAATTAAAAAAAAGAAAAAAAGTAATAATTGTGAGTAATTTGCGACCCCCCCTCGTCGTGAAATTCGCTGAAATCTTATTTTTTAAAGTGCTTTTTTTGTCCTGGGAAATCCCTCTGGGATCCCAGCACCAGAGCTAAGGGGTCAGGGTGTCCCTACTATTGCCCCTTTTCTTTTTTTCTTTAAAATGTTTTATCAAGATCAAGATGGCTACCAACACATCCTTTTTGAAGTGTTGGCAGCCAATCCGATCTCTTTCCTTTAATTTCTCTTAAATTACTGAACGGATTTACACTAAATAACCAAAAGCGTAACTTGTGTACCTAAAGCCACCTTTCTGCCAAATGTGGTGTAATTCCATGCAGTGGTTCAGGCTGTAATCAAGTTCAAATCTCCTATAGGAATTAACATGGAAATGCACGTTTTTGCACTTTTTGTGATTCCCCCCCCCCCTTTTTCTGTGCCCCGGCTTGACTGATCACCCAGAAAGTTCCCATGCATAGGATGATTCTTTAGGAACTTTTTTTGGAAAATTTCATGAAGATTCATCAAACAGTGCCAAAGATATAGGCAAGTCAAAAAATACTTTTTCAATGGAAACATGGTCCTAGCTATAACTTTTGTTACCTACTACCAATCACCAGTAGGTGTATATGTGTGTGTATATATATATATATATATATATATATATATCAACCTAGAATGAACAAAAACAACCCCTGACACCTTTCAATATAGCTCTTCAGAGAAAGTTTACATTTGCCCAGACACAAAGGGGCACCCAGTATAAGTCAAAACAATACCCTTAAAGGCTTAGAGGCTTTTGTCATTTTACAGCTCAGCATGGATGACACTGTGCTAATCCTATGCTTAAAAACTTTGCTAGAGAAAGAGATATTTGAGGTGAGCTAATTTAGAGTGTCACTGGTGCTCTATATTGGAGCTGGTCTCCACCTAAATTTGAGAACTACCTAGAGTTCTCTCTTAGTTTTTGCTTAATTTATGTGTCACTCTAAGACTGAAAGGGTTTTGTTTTAACCCCTGCATGCACCCAACTCCACACTGCACACAGTTTTTGGCTGTGTGCAGTGGGGTATGGTTCTATGGACCACCATTCAGCCAACCCCACACAGTTGGTGTGTGAGTGGCTGTGTGTGCCAGTGACTGGGTGTGGTAGTGGTTTTGTGGGTCTGTGATTGGGAGTATGAGTGTCTGAATGCATGTGTGAGTGGGTCTTTGAGTGAGTGATTTTTTAAAATTTTGGTCTGAATCTAATGCAGATTCTTGTGCGCCCCCCCAAAAAAATATTTTTGGGCAATTTCCTGCCCATGACGTGTCCCTCAGAGACCCCTCCATCAGTCCTGTGGGGTCAGGACACCTTTATCCTGACCGCTATACCCTATTTCATTTTTATTTCCCCCTCGGGACTGAGTGCCAACCAAATGGTGGCCACAACTTTTCTCTCAGGTTTCGGTCAATCAATCACAGCATTATTTTTAGCTTGTGGATCAGTGGTGAATCCACGTCTCTAGATATGCATAATTCTTTTATATTTCATAACTCCAAAACTACTGAAAATATTTATATCAAATTACAAAAAGAGATCTTTCTGGATCAAGATCTAGCTTTCTGCCAAATTAGGTGTAATTCTGTTCAGAGGTTCGGGCTGTAGTTATGTCTAAAATCCCTATGGGAAATTGCATTGGTAAAATGTGTTTTGGGCCCCCTATTTTGATTGGCTCCCACTTGATGAATCACCCCAAAACCCGCGAGACAGCAACTGAAGTGACTGGCACACTAGTTTTGAAAATATTGTGAAAATTCATCAAACTGTGCAAGAGTTATTATAAAAACAAAAAAATATTTTCCTATGGAAACTAGGTTGTAACTATAACCGTATATATATGTGCGTGTGTGCTTGTTTGTGTGTATATATAGATATGAATATATATATATATGTCTGTATAAACAAAGATGTGGCAGTGCACTCCATCAAGATGTCCAAACTCCTTGTTTTATTTAATTTCAAGACTGCAAACAAACGAACGACGCGTTTCGACCCTGAGGTCTTTTTCGAGTTCAAGCGTCCTATTCTCATTCCACATTTTTATAGTCATTAGGAGGTAACTACAATACCAGTGCATGCTGGGATCTATAGTTCATATTACGACAAATATGCAAACATTCTAAACCACTGATAATCGGTGGGACTGTCTAAAGTAACATTACCTTTAACCACAGTGTATTATTTTATGGGAGATAACACACACATACATGAACAATATTTTTTCATATTGTGTCCATTCTTAACCCCGCGAGGTACTTCCACCAATTAATTTAAACAGTGAGGTTGCTTATATAAATAACCTCAACACTTTTACAAAGTAAAGATCCAATTTTTATTCTTCACTTCTCTGATTAATGAACATTAATACAACCGCCATGCATGCTGGGATTTGTAGTACATGTATACAAATATACCAAGTTAACATCGTTAGAACCAAATATTATACATAGGACTATGTAAAACTCAATTACCTTACATTAAGTTGCCAGATGGTCGCAAAATGCAAATGTGTGAGGAATTAGCAAGTAAAAAATATAATAACCAATAAGTAAACAAAATTCTCCTATATGTCACTTCATTGTTCAAAAATAGACAGTTTTATCATTAGGTCCATATGTCCCATGTCTTTCACCAATAAATAGCCTCTGCTCATACATATATCTATATATATGTTACGGTCTGCACACAGCTTCTTACCTCTGGATGCAGGATTTGAAAGGACACCCGCTCCTCTGCTGGTTCTGGATAAACCCAGATAGGGGCGACCCTTTCTAGTAGCCACGTGCTGCTTGACAGAAAACGCCTAAGCAGACCGTACCCTCCAGAACAAGTCCCAGAGGAAAAATCCAAAAGGAATTGGAAAAAACCCCTCAAAACAGGAACTCCTGAAAAGGAAGAAAAAACAGGACTTGAAAAATGGTCAAAAAGCAAAAATCACAAACAGCGAAACATGAACGACGAACAGAAGCGAAGAGCACCACCAAAGGGAAGTGTTTGCAACGCTAGGCAGATCAGGACTGAGTGACTTATATACTGGAAGTGACAACACAGGAAGGCAAAACCCACACCATCTTGAATTGGGAAAAGCCAATAGACAAGAATGGGAAAAAGGTTGTAGTATAAAAGAAAAGGGCATGCTGGAAAAAAGAAACAGGAAGAAGACAACATGGAAACCAGCAAAAATACAGAAAAAACGAAGTGCACCGAGCCCAAAAGAAAAGAAAAAAGAAAGACAAGAAAGAGACCACCACCGACAGGAAAAAAGAGGATTCACTAAAATAGGTAAGGGTGACGCGACCGGGAGCATAAAAAATGCTATCTGGAACACGTCGCCAAAACGGGTAAAAAACGCGGACGACGGCTCTCCAACAATCGGAGGCGCGATCCGACCGCGGTCGGGGAGAGAGACGCCCCGGTTATGTGTGGCATCACAGTAGGTCCCCTCCCCAAGTCCCCAGGTTTGTCAGGGTGACGAGCATAATAAAGGCAAACCAAGCGGGGGCATGGACGGAGGAGGCATCCTCCCAAGAGCAGTCACTGAGAGGATAACCCTTCCAGTGGATCAAAAACTGCAGTCTGTTCCGAAGAAATCGGGAATCACAGAATTCCTGCACTTCATATTCAGGATGGCCATCCACAGAAAGAGGAGGAGGTCGTTGAAATTGTCGGTTGTATGGATCAGGAACTAAAGGTTTTAACTGGGATACATGAAAAACAGGATGAACCCTCCAAGTATGAGGCAGCCACAGTCGAACAGCAACAGGATTCAATATTTGCAAATCCGAAAGGGTCCATAAAAACATGGTTTGAATTTATTGAGAGAAAATAGAGAGGGTAGAAATCTGGAGGAAAGCCACACTTTGTGTCCTACTTGATAAGAGGGTGCCGTCTGTTGATGACGATCCGCTTTTCGTTTCATGACTTGTTTAGAAGCTAAGAGAGTGGTATGGATTATGCCTTGGATTTGGCGGATCCGTCGTTCAAAAGAAGTGACTGCAGGAACAAGAGAAGTTTTACATGGAACAGTGGACATGACCCTAGGATGAAAATCATAGGTGCAATAAAAAGGTGTTGTACTGGTCGCACTATGAACTGTGTTGTTGTAGGAGAATTCGGCAAGGGCAAGAAAATCTGACCAATTACTTTGAGTGGCATTGCAGTAACATCTCGGGTATTGTTGAAGTTTCTGATTTATTCGTTCAGTTTGACCATTGGTTTGTGGATGAAAACCAGAGAACAAGGACACCTCAATATTTAACAAGGCACAAAAAGCTCTCCAAAATAGTGACACATATTGTGGTTCTCTGTCTGAAATGACCCCTTGCGGAAGACCATGGAGGCGAAAAATATCTCGCATGAATATGCAACTCATTTCAGGAGCTGTTGGTATTTTTTTCAAGGCTGTGAAGTGTGCCATCTTGGTGAAGGAATCAACTGTTACCATAATTACATGGTTACCAGAAGAAGACGGTAAGGAACAAATGAAATCTGTGGAAAGGGTACAACAATGAGGTGAAGGAACAGGTAAAGGCATTAATAAACCTGCTGGTTTAGTTCTGGGTGTCTTGGTCTGGGCACATACTGGACATGCTAAGACATAGGATTCTGTATCTTTCTTAAGGGAGGGCCACCAAAAAGATTGTTGCAGCAGCTCCTGGGTCTTCTTGACTCCTCAATGTCCTGCTACCGGAGAATCATGACACATTTGTAATGCCTCAGTGTCAACACCAGGACAGTGCGCGCTCTACGGGCAACATAATGCAAAATGACAAACCTTATGCAATGTAATAATTCATGCATTGTGTGCTGATATTGCATATTAACTTTTTGCATTGCAGTTATTTATCTTGAAATGTCATTAATACTGTTTGCAATGTATTGTTCATTTTCAAGCCTTTCCTGCAGCCTGGCTGGGTGTGGCAGGTCAGCGGGGCTTGGGTCTATTTATGGAACCCAGCCCAGCTCCACGTGCTCACTATTCAGAGGTCCCGGTGCAGAGCAGCAGCATTTTCCAGGGCTCCTGTTCCAGAGGCCTACTTGGATATTTCCTGACCCTGTCCTCATTATCTTGCTGATCTTCAAGCAGGGCGGTAAGGTGGAGTTCCTGGAAGGTCCTCGACTCCGTTTTCTAGAGACATTTGAGTTTTTGGCTCTGTGATTTATCGTGTGTGCGATTTATTCTTGGCAATTAACCCTTGCAGTTCGGATTGGCAGAGTGCGCGATCGTTTCAAGGCATTTGAATCTTGATGATTGAATCGGCAACAGTGTGCGCGATTCATTCTTGGCAATTAACCCTTGCAGTTCGGATCGGCAGAGTGCGCAAACATTTCAAGGCATTTGAATCTTGATGGTTGAATCGACAACAGTGGGCGCGATTCATTCTTGGCAACTAACCCTTGCAGTTCGGATTGGCAGAGTGCGCGATCATTTCAAGGCATTTGAATCTTGATGGTTGAATCGGCAACAGTGTGCGCGATTCATTCTTGGCAATTAACCCTTGCAGTGCGGATCGGTGGTGTGCGCAATCATTCCAAAGCATTTGAATCTTGATGGTTGAATCAGCAACATTGTGTGCGATTCATTCTTGGCAATTAACCCTTGCAGTTCAGATAGGCAGAGTGCGCAATCATTTCAAGGCATTTGAATCTTGATGGTTGAATCGGCAACTGTGTGTGCGATTCATTCTTGGCAATTAACCCTTGCAGTTCAGATCGGCAGAGCGCGTGATCATTGCAGATACTTGAGTCTTGATGCGCAGTATAGCATTAAGGTGCGCAATAATTTCTGGGCAATTAAATCTTGAAACTTAGGTCAAACAGAGTGTAATCTTTCTTGACAAAACTAGTTTAGTCAGTTTGCCTATTCTACAGTATAATTCATGAATCCTATAGCAGTTAATTATTTGGGAACAAATGTACTCATTGACTTTTGTTGTGATGTAATTGCTATTCTAAGGATTAACTTGTTAAAGTTCCATGTTCAGAGTATATCATTATAAAAAGGTCACGTTATTGAAAAGTTCTTGATCTCTCATGTTATTAGAGCATAAAGAGTTAAAACTAAGTTCATGAAGATTAATGTGAATGGCCTTGCTATTGCGTTCTTAACTCTTGATTCCACAGGTCTCCTTCCCCACTATTCCCAACCTAAACCCCATCCCCCGCTTGGCCATTCTTTAACTCTGTGCTATAATAGCTAGTAGAGTTTGGAGCTGCCAAGAGGTGGACATATTGGGAACAGGCGCAAACGCCGAGGATCCGGTCTCACTGACAGAATAGTGAGCCCACAAATCTTTTATTCTCCTGGTTTGTGCTAGGTTTTCAATATGGCCACATTAGACGAGTTACTTAAGGTAATTACGCAGCTTCAAGTTGATGTAGTTGAATCTAAAAACATAGCAACCAATCTAGCAGAAAGGGTGGATCAGTTACAAGACAGAGTGGGAAAGAAGGAGCAAAGTCCTTTGTGTGCGGGTAGGTTTAATCCTCCTCCTCAAGGTTCAGGAGGGAATCCTCCAACTAACATCACTCACAATTCCCACACCCATTCCTTTGGCTCCCCCAGAAAGGTTTTCAGGTGATCCTCAGAAAGTACAATTCTTTTTGACTCAAGTAGAATTGCATTTCACCTGTAGACCAAACACCTTTCCTGATCCCCAATCCAGGGTGGCCTTCTTGATTTCCTATTTGACTGGAGACGCGGCCACCTGGGCAATCCCTCTTGTGCGTCAAGATAATCCTTTGCTCTATAACTGGAGAGACTTTGTCCGAGAATTTGAAAGTGTTTTCGATCGAAGAACAGTTACTCTGTCCGCAGACTGAGAACTGTTAGAATTGCGACAAGGAAATAAGGATCTTGTCTCTTACTTGACTAACTTTAATCAACTGGTAGCAGAAACGGCCTGGCCTGAGGAAAAGAGATCAGCCCTGTTCTATGAAGGACTCAAAGATGAGTCAAAAGACATTCTTGCACAGGTTGATCCTCAACCCACGGATTGTCATGATCTGATAAATCTTTTTTAAGGTTAGACCATTTTCTTGCAGAACAACGTGGAACACGTAAAAAGACAGAGAAAAGTTCCTGGCGTGTTCATGAGCATAGAGACTCACAAATTCATGGAGCCCACAAACATGACCAATGGAAATAGAAACCATCAGGCGGCCCTTAACAAAAGAAGAGAAAGATCTACGTAGAAAGAACGGACAATGTCTGTATTTTGGTCGATAGGGCCATTTCGCTAAAGAATGTCCAGCAAAACCAAAAAGTTAACAAACCCCTACCAAGAAGGTTGTAGCAAATGCACAGATCAATCAGGAAAACTAGAACACTCAAGATGTAAGGAAGGGTTGCTCTTGGGTGTAACCGTGGACCCTCACAAGATGCTAAAAAGGTTTTTCTCGAGTCAAGACATTTAAAATTAGATCTAGAAGTAATGGTAAAACAAAATACTTATCCAAAGAAAGCCTTAGTAGATTCTGGGGCTACTGGTAATTTTATTGATGCACAATTGATTCAAACAGGGGGGATCCCATGTAAGAAGAAGAAAACACCAGAAATAATACAAGCTGTAGATGGAAAACTCCTAGCTGGAGGTCTGGTGACTCTGCAGACCTTCCCCTTGTCTGCGATCTGTAAAGGGGGAAATCAAGACACCAAACATGTAGAAAAAATAATCTTTGATGTAATCCATGCTCCTCAGTATGGAATTTTTCTAGGAATGCCGTGGTTAAGGTACCATAATCCTTTAATAAACTGGCAAGAAAGGAAAATCACGTTTTCTTCATTTCTCTGTAAAGAAAAATGTCTCCAAACATCAAGTGTCACAGATTCCCACAAATCCCACATAGCCACAGCCGCTGAAAAAGATGTAACGCTGACTTTGGAATATTCACCCTGCCTTGATGTTTTTGATGAAAATGAAGCAGGAACCTTGCCACCGCACAGACCTTATGACTGTCAAATTGATCTGACTCCTGGTGCTATACTCCCTAGTTGTCGTGTGTATGCCCTGTCTGAACACGAAAATCAATATCTAAGGAACTATTTAGACCAATTTCTAGCTAATGGATTTATCCTTCCTTCCAAGTCTCCTGCAGCTTCTCCTCTTTTTTCTTTTTTGTTCCCAGGGCTAATGGGGATCTTAGGACTTGTATAGATTATAGAGGGTTAAACAAAATCACAATAAAGAATAAATACCCATTACCCTTGATCCCTGTCCTGTTGGATGAAGTTAAAAAAGCCAAAATTTACACCAAGTTAGACCTAAGAGGAGCTTACCACCTAGTCAGGATGAGAGAAGGCGATGAGTGGAAAACTGCCTTTAAAACTAGATAATGTCTATTTGAATACACAGTCATGCCCTTTTGACTTTGTAATGCTCCAGCATTCCAATTCTGAAGTCAAACATGTACAACATCTTCAAAAGATTCTTACAGCCCTTTGGAAACATAATTTCTATTGAAGTACTGGGTTTTTCAGAACCCAGTGGTGCCAGGGAACACACCCTAAGACTTTGAGTCCTTCCTGTTTCAGACTACAGAAACACAGAGTCTTCTTGGTGAAGTCAAAGATCTTGTTTATTAGCTGCAGCCAGTAACAGGTATCCTAGAAGTACAACACGGTGTATATTCTCAGGAGACTGCTCCCTTTGCAAAGCTAACCTTCTCTTTTATACAAAATATTATGCTTTAGGCAAACATTCCTTATTTTACAGTTGACCATTCACATATTTTCACTACGAAGAAATAGCAGGGTTATGATGACAAGCCCATATTTCAGTTTGTCCAGCCCTCAATCAATTACCCGGCAAGGCTCAGTACTTTCATCAGATATCGACGGACCCCCAATATAAACGGGCACCTCCTCCTTGTAAAGCAAGTCATAAAGAAAGAAACAGGGACAGGTGTGTGTAAGATTAGGCATGGTTTGTGTGTGATGAAAGGTTTATGATGTGTTGTGCCTTGATACTAATCTCATTCGGCCACTGGGAAAGAAACTGGCCGAACAGGTTTTGCTTCAGGCAGTGGAGTCAGCTTGCCCAGGTCACAGAGGAGTCAGCAAAGATGTAGGTGTCCTTCAGACTCGTTTTCAGCATTAGACATTGGCCTATGTGAGGGCCATCACAAAATGGCTGTCGTTTAAATGGAACACGAGGGTTCAGGACAGAAACTCTGATATTTCGGTGATTTCGTTACCCGAATATGAATACAATGCTTGTGCATACTATTCTAATCATTCTCGGTCTGCTGATACCAAAATCGTTGTGATACGACGATGTTTATAACACGGGTCCAGAATTTTCAGTACCACAGACCCTCCTTTTGCCCTTACATAGGCAATAACCTATACTCACGCTAATCTGAGTCCAGGTCTATATTCATAAAGTCGTTGAGATGTTGCTGTAGCATCATCCTATTACTTAGCTCGTCCCTTGATACAGGTTTCCTTACACACGATGTAGCACAGAGGCCACATATTGCAGGAGCACACTGTACACACAGACAGGACAGGAAAAGAATGGCTAAGATCATCCCAATGACTACCAGAGTCTTCCATCCCCAGGCGGATATCAGCTCCCAGAACCACCCCATCAATGACCAATATCCTTTATCCACGTGAATAGACTCCGAGATCTTATGCAGTTTGGAAATGGCCTGGTAGACTGTCGGAGCGTTATCTGGGATGAAAACACAGCAACTTGATTGGATCACTTTACATACCCCACCTCGGTCTGCAAGTATGACGTCTAATGCGACCCTGTTCTGAAGAGTCATAAGGCGATCCGACTGGAGCTCAGCAGTCAAATTACCAAGGGCACCGGCGGTTTCAACTACCGTGGATTCAACCACCTTTGTCAATTGCCTTATGTTCCTGCTGTTAACCATAGGACCCCAAAACAGCAGAAAACCCTTTACGAAATCTCCAAATTCTTGTCCTGCAGTGTCTTCTTTACTTATGACACCTCTAACTATCCTTGTCTTATGGTAATCTGCCGCGGCCGTGTAGGTGGGAGGTAACAGGAACGAAACAAAACATGTGCCTGAGAAGTCAGGGGGCAACCATGTATAGGCTCTATTATGGCAGATGAAATAGGTACCCTTAGCTGCTAAGAACGAAGGAGAAGTCTGAGACGCAAAGACATATGTTTCAGTGCAGATACTTTTCCCTAACTGAGCTCTGGGATTCTTGCCATTACCTTGCAGACATAGGTGACCCTGATGGGGTACAATCCAAATCGGGGAGGATCTCTTTGCTCGCTGGTTCCCATTCAGAGTAACTCCATATCCTGTTATGTTCCATCCAATATATGCTAGTGTCTCATCTCTCGGGATAGTCTCATAGGAAATATCTTCCCTAATCATATCTACTATACCCTTAGCTAGAGCACTATTCTTAGGATTATCTTTCACAGAACGTAGGGGGTTGGCTTCATACGCGTATATGAACACCGTTCTATATGCCCATACAGAACCATTATGGCTGAAAGGCAGGACCAGATAAGGGATACCTTTATCAGTAGAATGAGGCATAAGACCACACACCCAACAGTTAGTTGTGTTCACTACTAATTGGTGTTGGTGTAGAAGCTGAATGAATGAATTGTTGACAAATTCTAATCTTCTGGCAGACTCGTGTTCAGGCAGGGGGTGAAAAGAATGCAAGGAAACAGTAGAAGGAGGTATGGGCTGTGTAATGGGTGCAAATGTCACTTGAAAAGAGAATAAAACATATCCTATTAAAAACGTCATTACACTAAGCAACATGAAAATACATAATATCAAAAATCGTTTCTTTGTCATTATTATACACATTCTGGCTTTAAAGTCCATCTGTCTGGCAGGTCTCTCATTCTTGGAAAAACTCCATCCTCTCTAATTGCTGCTCGTGGTGGTAGGGTGTTCTATGCTAGGGAATGCTTCTGTCAGTCCAGGGCAACTCCCTTAGACCGACCAGAACTGCCGACCTAACGTCTTCAGCTGCACTCCAAAGACTTGGGCAACCACGACCCTACAGCTGAACCCGGTTGGCGGTTCGAAAAGAAAAAAACAAAAATAAGAAAGTTTCTCAGATGAGAGAGCCGCACTTTTAAAAAAAGAATAGCAAAGGAACAGGAAAAAATGATTTGTCCTTAGTTCTTGGTCTCAAATTATAACGGCTTTTTCCAGGTACTGTCTGGTTCTGGAACAAGAGTTCAGGCTCTGTAGTGTTCAATCGAATTGACGGTGCCACAGCTTCTTGCAAATTATTGTCACTTTCTCGTTCAGAAATTGTTCCTTTTACACGTGCATCGCTAAATGGCAAAAAACGAGGCAGAGGCTCAGTCTCAGAGTCAGCGATCCCCTCCTGGACCCACCGGTCGTACGGTAGAGGAAAAGGGACCCTCTTGCAGTGTACGCCGTGGATCCAGTTCTTTTTCCCTTCCACTCGAACAGCTGATCTTGTAGAGAGAAGGACGAGGTAGGGGCCGGTCCAACGGGGCTGGTCATTCTTTGTCCGCTGGAAGTTCTTGACCAGCACCCATGATCCAGGATCGATAAGATGTCCTGGAGCTTCAGAGACCTGAGGCAGAGTATCGTGAACCTGTTGGTGTAGAACACGCAATTTAGCCGTCAATTCATACAAATAATCAAGCAGTACAGGGTGTTCGATCTCACTGAATTTTGTTGGTCTTGGCACTCCCCATATGTTGGCCGGGCGGCCGAACACAATTTCATAGGGACTAAGTCCCACTCCCGAATGCACAGTCATTCTTGTTGATAGGAGTGCTAAAGGCAGAGCGTCAGGCCATTTAAGACCAGAGCTCACTTGTATCTTTGCCAACTTCAGTTTTAGCGTGCCATTATAGCACTCTACTAGTCCAGCTGATTGGGGGTGATTTGCAGCGTGGAATTTTTGCTGGATACCTAGCCCCTCACATACTTTTTTCATCACTCGACCCACAAATTCACTCCCATTATCACTCCAGACCATTCTCGGCATTCCAAACCTAGGGAAGAATTCTTTGGCAAGGGCTTTAGCTGTGGATAAGGCAGTGTTGTCTTTTAAGGGATATGCTTCTACCCATCTTGAAAAAGCACAAACAACAACGAGTACGTATTTCAGATTGTTGCACCTTTCCATGTGGATGAAATCTAGCTGCAAAACCTCGAACGGATACGTTGGAGGCGCAAAATGACCAGCTGGAGTTGGGGTTCCCCTACCAGGATTGTATTTCAGACACACCATGCAATTCTTGACCACATTCTCTGCACATTTAGGAATTCCAGCATTTTGCCATACTGGAGCCAACCACTTACAAATCCCTTTCACACTGATATGGGCCATTCCATGAGCCATTGTCACCACTGCAAGCACATACGCATCGGGTAACAACCATCGCTGATGTTCTGACAAGTCAACCCAACAACCATTTTCATCCAATTTACCCGTACTTTCTTTCCACACACTCAACTCTTTCTCTGAAGCTTCAGCTTGAAGAGACTTCACACCCTCTATCGTATCTTCACATATTCCAACGTCACCAACCCATCTTGCGGGGCCTGCAACATACATTCGATTCATCACATCTTTTGCTGTTTCTTTTGCGATCTCGTCAGCAAATGCATTGCCACGACCGACATCATCAGTAACCTTCTTGTGTGCACTGCATTTCACAATCGAAACTTGTAATGGCAAGGTCAGTGACTCAAGAAGCTCATTTACCAACTGACCATGCTGAATTTTAGCTCCATGCGAAGTCAGGAACCCACGTTCTTTCCACAATCGTCCAAAACTATGGGACACACCAAACGCATACTGGCTGTCGGTATATATGGTCACTTTCATTCCTTTCGATAACACACACGCTCTCGTAAGTGCAATCAGCTCTGCTGCTTGAGCTGAATTATGTGCTATACGTGCAGCTTCAACAATCGTATGCAAAGTTGTGACAGCATATGCTGCAGTCGTATCACCATTCGGAAGCTTGAAGCATGAACCATCTACCCATAAGGTACCATCACACTTTACAAGAGGAGTATCTTTAAGATCTACTCTCCCTTTCGTTTCTTCTTCTGTCCTAAGAAAACAATCATGTTGTTCAACATCATCTGTCTCTACTGAAATCGGCAATAACGTGGCTGGATTCAACGTATTGCACCTCTTTATGTGCACATGACTCGCTAACAGTGTCAACTCGTAACCTGACAATCGAGCACTAGTTAAATGCTGTGTCTTGGTCCTGTTTAACAACGTGTCCACTGCATGTGGAACCATCACAATCAACATATTATTCATCACTAACCCAGCAGACTGTCGAATAGAAACAGCTGCTGCCGCTGTGGCTCTCAAGCAACTCGGCAATGCTTTAGCTACCGGATCCAAAGTTGACGAAAAATATGCGCATGGGCGCTGCTTGTCTCCAAAAGACTGTGTCAGCACTGACAATGCACAACCCTCTTTCTCATGGACATACAGTGTAAAGGGCTTACTGTAGTCGGGGGTACCCAACACAGGAGCCGAACACAATGCATTACGCAATTCGGAAAAACTTTTCTGACAATCTTCAGACCACGGAACGGGGTTCGGTGTATCTTTATAGGTCAATGCTACCAAAGGTTTGGCCAGCAAAGAAAAATTCGGTATCCATTGTCTGCAGTATGATGTAATGCCCAAGAAAGCACATACTTCTCTCTGTGTCCTTGGCACACTCAATCTTGCAATTGCCTGAATTCTTTCTGAGGTCAGTTTCCTTCCCTCCTTCGATAAGAGATGACCTAAGTAGGTCTCTTCTTGTCGACAATATTGCAGTTTTGAAAGGGACACTTTGTGATGTAAAACAGATAAATGATGCAACAACAACAAGGTGGCTTCTTTTCAAATCTCTTCAGTATCTGTAGCGACTAGCAAATCATCGACGTACTGAATAAGGGTAGCGCCGTCAGGTAAAACGATTGCATAAAGCTGTGTTTTTAAAGCCTGACTATATATTGATGGACTTTCACAGTAGCCTTGAGGAGCGCGTTTGAAACGGAAACTTCGGCCTCCTAAACTGAAGCCAAAAATATCCCTGCTCTCCTCGGCAATCGGGATGCTGAAGAAAGCATTCTTTAATTCGATCACCGAGAACCAGGTGGCGGAAGCTGGAATCATAGTCAATAGGGCAGTGATATTAGGAACAACTGGAAACTGTGGCACAACTATTTTATTTACCTCTCTAAGATCAATCACGAGCCTGTAAACAGGTGGCTTAGAGGGGTCAGTACGTTTCAAAACAGGCAGAACAGGACTATTACAAACGTTGCCTCTTGTCTCTTCAATTACATCTTTTTCAATTAAATCATAAATGATCGCTAGCAACGCCTTTTCACCTTCACTAGAGATCTTGTATTGTTGAATGCGTGGTAATTTAACATTGGCTTTCAATGTCACAACATAAGGTGGTATTTCCAAAAGACCCACATCATTAGGACCAGTAGCCCAAATGGTATCAGGAAGAAACGACAATTCGGTCGGAAGTTTATCCTTTGACAAATACATTGGAGAGACCAATTTCCTACCCAGTGTAAGTTGTACTCCCGAAGGAGAACAATATAATGTTGCATACAATCTTTTCAACAAATCCAATCCTAACAAGTTTTCACCACAACCTGTCGTCAGAATAAGGGGTGCTTCCAATTCACAAGGTCCAACAGAAAGGGGCATAGGACTAGAAATCGGGTTCCTAACCAGGGCGCCAGAAAAACCTACTGAAACATTCATCTCGACAGACAAAGGTGCGCCAGGGAGTTTTGAGTGCATAATAGAACTCTTTGTAGCACCAGTATCCAACAGAAAAGGCTCCGACACACCTGATGTAATCACCTTAACATAAGGTCCATTCTGATCCACTGGAACTAAAAAAACTCCCTCTCTTCGTCTATGGCTGTCCTAGCAATTATTACCTTCCAAGTTCTCATCTTCTGCATAGTAGTCGTCAGCATAGTACTGAGCCGTCCTACCAGACGCGTTATGTTGCTGGTCAAAACTATTCATTGAGTTTTGAGACGGAAAGGAACGCGTGTTCTGGGGAAAACTTCCACGTCCTCTACCTCTAGGAGCTTGTTGAACACCTCGACCTCTTGCGCCAGAAGCACCATTCATACCATGTAACAAAATAGGACAACTATACTTGAAATTACCCTCTTCTTTACAATATGAACACTGATTGGGACCTGCAGGAACACGTGGTTGAGAAAACTCGAACCTTTGCGAGTTTCTCTGGAACTGTTGAGGTTGCTGATAGTTACTCTTACCACCACGTGGCAGATACACCTGTTGTAAAAGAACCTTCGTTTTTAATTCTTTAGTTTTCTTGTCTGCTCTATCCTTCTCATCTTTATCCCTATTTTCGTAGTACTGTGCAGTAGCCAATATTTGTGCTGAAGAGGAAACGGCCCAAGAACTCTCTGAATCCTTCAATTTCTTAAACAGCTCGGCAAGCAAATTGTGCACAAACTTGTCGACGAACAACCGTTGACCACCTTCTGTACTCATATCTTGACCACTGTGGTCGATAAACGTTTCCTCAAACCTGGTGAAGAAATCAGACACTGTTTCATCTTTCTTCTGCTTACACGCAGACAATTTATCCCAATTCACACGCATCGCAGGCATTAAAGTCTTCATGTAAGTAATGATCCTAGCAGGCAATTCTGCTACCAAAGGCTCAGGCTTGGCACCACCAACTTGTCTATCATTTGCAGCACTAATATTAGCCCATGAGTCACCTAACTCTTGCGCATGATCTGTATGGCGAATCAATCCCCACAAAGGCTGTGGAACAACATTCCCAAATAACAAGTCTATGTCGGCTAAATTCATAATGCATGAGTCTGCAGTCTGTGATAATTCCTTATAATACCCTGCAGGGTTTTTACGGGGATCAGGCAAAGTCTGCTTAAGAGCTAAAACTTCAGCTCGCTTCCACGGAACATGTACCCAAACACGCTGAAAATGAGCTGGGACAGCATCAATTTGATTAGCAACATCAGCCGCAACGGCGTCCTTCCATACCGGAGGGACTTCTCTCATTGGGTACTGTCGCACCTTTTTTTTAACAGAGGAGTCATGTTGGAACAATGACTGAGAAGGATCCTTATTCCTAAAGGACAACAACGTCGCAACTGCTTTCTCAACATCGGGACCCACAATCGTGCCTTTTTGAAACTCAAACCGTACACGGCACAAATCAGGCGGATTTGTTTCCAAACCATTATCCTCCAATTCCTCACAAAGGAAAGCACACATTTTCTCAAAAACGTATCTTTGTTTCGGTGCTCCCCATTGACGGAAGACATCCATAACAGACTCTACATCGTATCTTAAAGGGTAAACAACCCATTTACGCGCCATACGGTCCAACATTTCTCTCTCTTGAGAATTAGGCAGTTGACTACGCGACTGTTTACGCTCCGAATCTGGGGTCACACCAGACGACCCAAAGAGAGGAAATATAAGGCTGGCAACAGTATCTGTCATTCTCTGTCGGACAGAAGGAGAAGTTGATGAAAGAACAGGAGGAAAAACAGAGGGAGGCAAGGCAGACGCAGAAGCAGACGCAGAGGCAGTATCAGGAAGAACACAAGAAGAGGCAGTCGTTGTAGTACATAAAGTCGCAGGAGGTACAGATGGAGCAGGTAGCGAAGTCGGCGGCCCTTGAAGGGGCTGCGCCATAGTAGTAGGAGCCAACTGAAGAGGAGCTGGCGGCTGTGGAAGAACCTGAGGCACAATAACCGGAGGTTGCACAGCTAAAGGTTGCGGAGGTGCTGTAGCATTCTGCGCATAAGGGGGTGGCAAACTCAACAAGTGTGACATTAAAGGATCTTTCTCAAGTTCTTTTGCTGCATCTTGCTGAAGAAGCGGAAAAACTGGATAGCATTTATCGGTCACCAATTTACGTTGCCTGTGCAACTGCTCATTCATCTGTTCTTCTTCATCATCTTTAAACTGCATGGCAGCTTGCATTATCGAGATACCCTCTTCCCTCTTATTTCTCTTTGCTAATTTAATTTCCTTCTGTTTGGCTTCCTTACGCCATAGGCGGAAAGAGTCAAACATCGCCGGCCGGGCTTTCTTCTTAAAAAGTTTAACCTCCAGATTATTCAGAATCTCTGTGTCAAAACTACCATATTGGGGCCATTTTAAAACACCATCTTTCCTGGTGTATCGGATCCATACTTCATTATATGTGAGGGGGCCTATGCCATGTTTCACATATAGTTCATAGGTTGGAGTTCCAATCGGAGGAACCGGACACGAGTCCTCCAATCGGGAATCCCTATTATAACCAAGACAAAACAAATTTCCATGTCTGCTAAGACCAGGCATCTTCGCTCTCTAGTCTAGCTTCAAACTTCAAAGGATTATCGAATACGATAGTCTCGTGAATACACGAATCCCTCGGCTTTGGTACTTGCAAGTTCCAAATCAAAGATCCCAAGGGGATACCAAACTAAGAACCAAACTAAGGACTGGGAGACGCTCCACTTATACTTAACTGAGGTATCGATGACGTCACCAGAAGACTCGTTTATCGTTTCGCTCTACCAAATCATCAAGGGTCCAAAACAGGGCGATAGTCAGGGCAGCAGTCCTTCGTAGCCGTCGGGAAGCGGGGAACCTCGCAGCAAAGACTTTCGGACCACGTTGACATACAGGGGTCGATGAAGTGGCGGCCTCCCTCCAGAATTTTCACACAAAGCTCCTCACGAACCTCTGTCTTGGACTGGTACCGCTGAAATCGCCCCAGGTTGGGCGCCAACTGAAGTACTGGGTTTTTCAGAACCCAGTGGTGCCAGGGAACACACCCTAAGACTTCGAGTCCTTCCTGTTTCAGACTACAGAAACACAAAGTCTTCTTGGTGAAGTCAAAGATCTTGTTTATTGGCTGCAGCCAGTAACAGGTATCCTAGAAGTACAACACGGTGTATATTCTCAGGAGACTGCTCCCTTTGCAAAGCTAACCTTCTCTTTTATACAAAATATTATGCTTTAGGCAAACATTCCTTATTTTACAGTTGACCATTCACATATTTTCACTACAAAGAAATAGCAGGGTTATGATGACAAGCCCATATTTCAGTTTGTCCAGCCCTCAATCAATTACCCAGCAAGGCTCAGTACTTTCATCAGATATCGACGGACCCCCAATATAAACGGGCACCTCCTCCTTGTAAAGCAAGTCATAAAGAAAGAAACAGGGACAGGTGTGTGTAAGATTAGGCATGGTTTGTGTGTGATGAAAGGTTTATGATGTGTTGTGCCTTGATACTAATCTCATTCGGCCACTGGGAAAGAAACTGGCCGAACAGGTTTGGCTTCAGGCAGTGGAGTCAGCTTGCCCAGGTCACAGAGGAGTCAGCAAAGATGTACGTGTCCTTCAGACTCGTTTTCAGCATTAGACATTGGCCTATGTGAGGGCAATCACAAAATGGCTGTCGTTTAAATGGAACACGAGGGTTCAGGACGGAAACTCTGATATTCGGGTGATTTCGTTACCCGAATATGAATACAATGCTTGTGCATACTATTCTTAATCATTCTTGGTCTGCTGATACCAAAATCGTTGTGATACGACGATGTTTATAACACGGGTCCAGAATTTTCAGTACCACACTATTGCAAATTGAGCAAATGTGAATTTCATGTTACCACCGTTGAATTTTTAGGGGTCATCCTTACCCCTCAAGGCATGGTCATGGCAGAAAGAAAAGTGCAAGCAGTTTCCGATTGGCCAAGCCCAAAAACCGTTCGAGATGTTCAGTGCTTCCTTGGTTTTGCAAATTTCTATTGTAGGTTCATAGACCACTTCTCACAGACAGTGGCACCAATCACCTAGTTATTCCGAAAGAAAGAACCATTTGTATGGTCTCCAGAAGCTGACAAGGCTTTTTAAATCTTAAAGGAAGCCTTCTCCACCGCCCCAGTCTTGACTCCCCCAGATACTGAACGTCCATTCATAGTAGAAGCAGATGCTTCAGATGTGGCAATTGGTGCAGTGTTATCACAACGCAACAAAGATACCTGTCAGCTACATCCTGTAGCTTACATGCCCCGAAAACTAAACGAAGCGGAACAAAATTATGTCATTGCTGAGAAAGAACTTCTAGCAATCCGTGATGCCTTTAAAGTGTGGAGACACTATTTGCTAGGTGCCAGATACACTATTACAGTATACACAGATCATCATAATCTCCAGTTCATGATTTCAGCTAGACTCTTGACTCCTCGACAATTATGATGGATACTGTTTTTTGCCGAGTTTGATTTTGTGGTAACCTTTCGCCCCAGCAAAGATAATCGTAAAGTGGATGCCTTGTCCAGACAAGACTCTACCATGCTACCCACAATCCAGCCCACACGAGCTATCATTGCTTCAGACAAAATCCTTTGTATCCTTAAAACTGAAGATTTTTTGAAAATATTCGTAATTCTTTCACCATCAAAAAATGGCAGAAATGGGCTCAAGCAAACCCCAAAAGATCAATCAAACAAGGCCTACCTTTTCATGATGCATGTTTATTTGTTCCTACTACCAAGTTGCGCAAATTAGTGTGTCATTGGTTGCACGTTATACCTACGACAGGTCATCCAGGTATTCCTAAAACACTTGAACTAATACAACTATATTTTTGGTGGCCTACTTTGACAAGATGTCAAGCAAATGGTAACTAACTGTGAAGTTTGTGCCCGTACCAAGACAATTCATTCAAAACCAAAAGGATTGTTACATCCTCTCCCAACTCCACTCCGACCTTGGAAACACATATCAATAAACTTTATTACAGAACTGCCAGTTGTTCAAAATCACTCAGTAATCCTTGTAGTGGTAGATAGTCTCGCACAATATGCACATTTCATTGCTTGCAGGACATTGCCTACCTCCAGTGAATCGGCAACAATACTTTTAAATCGAGTAATCCGTTATCATGGATTACCAAAAATAATTATTTCCGATCGGGGATCACAATTTGCCTCTAACTTCTGGAAAACATGGTGCAAAACGCTACAGGTTACATCTACATTATCTACCAGTCGCCATCCTCAACCAGATGGCCAAACTGAGAGACTCAATCAAACATTGAAACAATATTTGCGTGCTTATGCTGAAAAAGCACTCCATTCCTGGGTATCAATGCTTTGGTTAGCTGAACTGGCCTACAATAACTCGTATCATACTTCTACTGGAGCGACGCCCTTTTTCAATCTATTTGGTTATCACCCAGATACTTTGCCAATCACAATTCCACAAGAAAGTTCACTTACACCAGCAGTGTCAGAAACAATACAGCTCCATCAAACCCAGAAACAAATCCAGCAACATCTGAACACAGCAAAACAAAAGTATAAAAAACATTATGACAAAAAAACATTGTGAGGGACCACAATATAAGCCAGGAAATAGAGTGTAGCTTTCCACACATCACATTGACTTCAAGAAAAGACATATGCTTAATCCTAAATATATAGGTCCTTACACAGTTCTTCAACAGATCAATCCAGTTTCCTACAAACAACAGTTACCAAAATCACTACGTATTCATCCAGTGTTTCAAACTTCTCTCCTGAAAAGAGCTTTCCAGAAAACTCGCTCTCGACCAACTCCAGTACTGGTACAAGGAGAACTGGAATACGAAGTAAAACAGGTTTTGGATTAAAAATTTAGAGGTTGTACTCTCTGGTATCTAATATCTTGGAAAGGGGACGGTCCAGAGAACGACCCATGGGTCTCAGCATCTGACATTCATGCTCCACGACTAGTGCATCATTTTCACTGTCTAAACCCAGACAAACCAGGCCCTAGAGCACGTTCGGGAGGGGGGAGTATTGTCAACACCAGGACAGTGCGCGCTCTACAGGCAACATAATGCAAAACGACAAACCTTATGCAATGTAATAATTCATGCATTGTGTGCTGATATTGTATATTAACTTTTTGCATTGCAGGTATTTATCTTGAAATGTCATTAATACTGTTTGCAATGTATTGTTCATTTTCAAGCCTTTCCTGCAGCATGGCTGGGTGTGGCAGGTGGGCGGGTCTTGGATCTATTTAAGGTACCCAGCCCAGCTCCACGTGCTCACTATTCAGAGGTCCCGGTGCAGAGCAGCAGTATTTTCCAGGGCTCCTGTTCCGGAGGCCTACATGGACATTTCCTGTCCCTGTCCTCATTATCTTGCTGATCTTCAAGCAGGGCAGTGAGGCGGAGTTCGAGGAAGGTCATTGACTCCATTTTCTAGAAACATTTGAGTTTTTGGCTTTGTGATTTACCGCATGTGCGATTTATTCTTTGCAATTAACCCTTGCAGTTTGGATCGGCAGAGTGTGCGATCATTTCAAGGCATTTGAATCTTGATGGTTGAATCAGCAGCAGTGTGCGCGATTCATTCTTGGCAATTAACCCTTGCAGTTCAGATCGGCAGAGTGCGCAATCATTTCAAGGCATTTGAATCTTGATGGTTGAATAGGCAACCGTGTGTGCGATTCATTCTTGGCAATTAACCCTTGCATTTCAGATCAGCGGACTGCGCGATCATTTCAAGTCCTTTGAATCTTGATGGTTGAATCAGCAACAGTGGGTGTGATTCATTCTTGGCAATTAACCCTTGCAGTTCAGATAGGCAGAGTGCTCGATCATTTCAAGGCATTTGAATCTTGATGGTTGAATCGGCAACCGTGTGTGCGATTCATTCTTGGCAATTAACCCTTGCAGTTCAGATCGGCAGAGCGCGCAATCATTCTGGATACTTGAGTCTTGATGCGCAGTCTGGCATAAATGTGCGCAATAATTTCTGGGCAATTGAATCTTGAAACTTAGGTCAAACAGAATGTAATCTTTCTTGACAAAACAAGTTCCATTCATCTCTTTTTACTCGTAAAGATGATAGGCACCTCGTAGATCTAATTTGGTGAACATCTTGGCTCCTTGGATGACATCCAATATATCCTGAATTAAAGGTAAGGGAGAACGATCTTTGATTGTTATCTTATTGAGTCCGCGAAAGTCGACACATGCACGTAGATCTTTCGTCTTCTTAGAAACAAAGAAAAGAGGAGCCCCAGCAGGAGACGTAGAAGGAGCAATTAACCCATTCTTTAATTTGTCATCTAGGTATTCCTTGAGCACCTTCTTTTCTTGATCTGTCAATGAATACATTCAACCAAAAGGTACTACTTCATTCGGAACCAATGGAACAGCACAGTCATAGATTCGATGAGGAGGTAGGATGGGATTACTAGGTTTCTGAAAGTATTCCTGATAACAGTCTGGAACTCCTTGAATCCTATTTATAGTGTTATTAGTATCCTTAGTTGACTGAAAGGATCTTTTGGGAGACCAATAGGAGTTAGTTGAATAACAATTTTGCTGACAAAACTGAGATGTTAAAGATATGGTTCTCGTTTCCCAATTGATATAGGGGTTGTGCCGGGTTAACCAAGGTGTTCCTAAAATCATTGTGTGATTTGGTGAGGCTATAAGGTCAAAGGCAACATGTTCTTGGTGCCCTCCAAAAGTCAAACGGAGTGTAGGAGTAGAGGTCACCACAGGACCTGAGGTTAAAGGAGAGCCATTAACCGTGTGTACCTGCTCAGGGTTTTCTTTAGGAATACGTGGAACTCCCTTATTCTTAGCCCAGGTCTCATCCAAATAAATTCCACTGGCTCCACAGTCTATAAGCGCAAGTTGTTGTTCTTCCTGACCTTGTGAGCATTGTAACGTGACCGAAAGGATAAAATAGGTGGACATACTCTTTCTGGAGGAACATATCCATGGTACTTCAGCTCCTCCCGTCTCCATCCTCCTCACAGGGGACGGGAGCTGGCGTTTCCCGAAGGTCTGGAGGGACAAACAGGGCAACTACGAATCAGATGGCCAGCTTTGCCACAATAAAGACAAAGTCCCTTTTGTCTTCTATCCTCCTTTTCTGACTCAGATAATGGACCACAGACGAGATCAATCTGCATGGGTTCTTCTGTGGAAGATGGAGAGGCTTCAGAAAGGACATCGTCAGTTTGCCGACTGCTTGTACGATAATTACCAGGCTGATATGAAACTCGCGTTCTTCTTCTTTCCATCTTGCGCTCTCATAGTCTATATTCAATGTTCATGACTTGGTCCATCAATGCCTTTAAGGAATGGGCTGGAGTGGAATGTACTAATTCATCCTCGATTTCTTCATGCAGACCTCGGCGGAACAAGGTTACAAAGGTGCGTTCCACCCAAGAGGTTTCGGCTGCCAACTGTTTAAAACGGGTAATATACTGTGTCCTGATTGCCTTTCTGTATGTCACATAAGGCCTCCTCAGCCGCTGCTTCCACCCAAGGCCTTTCATACATCTGTTTGAAGAGAACCAAGAAAGCAGGATTATTAGTCAGGACTGGATCTTCTGCAGAGACCAGAGGAGTCGCCCAAGCTAGTGCAGGACCAGACAAGGCACTGATCAGATAGCCCACCTTAGCCTGATCGGAAGAAAATTGGAGTGGACGAAAAGCAAAGAAGACCGTTAGGGCATCCAGAAACTCCTTTATTTTCTGCGGATCTCCTGAATATCGAGGAGTAGCAGCAGATACATGTGGTATGTTCATTGACCGGGAAGACAGGACTTGTCGTAGTGCAGTGTTTTCAGCCCTCAATTGCTGTAATCCTTGAGCTTGTTGTTGGACTGTCTGCAGCATGGCTTGTCCGTTTTCTACCACATCTCCCTGTGGTCCTTCCATGGCTGCCTCGCAACACGGAATCTTTTGGCGTTGCAATCTGTCACGGTCTGCACACAGCTTCTTACCTCTGGATGCAGGATTTGAAAGGACACCCGGTCTTCTGCCGGTTCTGGATAAACCCAGATAGGGGCGACCCTTTCTAGTAGCCACGGTGCCGCTTGACAGAAAATGCCTAAGCAGACCGTACCCTCCAGAAGGAGTCCCAGAGGAAAAATCCAAAAGGAATGGGAAAAAAAACCTCAAAACAGGACTTGAAAAATGGGCAAAAAGCAAAAATCACAAACCGCTAAACAGGAACGACGAACAGGAGCGAAGAGCACCACCAAAGGGAAGTGTTTGCAACGCAAGGCAGATCAGCACTGAGTGACTTATATACTGGAAGACAGGAAGTGACAACACAGGAAGGCGAAACAACCCATCTTGAATTGGGAAAAGCCCATAGACAAGAATAGGAAAAAGGTTGTAGTACAAAAGAAAAAGGGCATGCTGGGAAAAAGAATCAGGAAGAAGACAACTTGGAAACCAGCAAGAATACAGAAAAAATGAAGTGCAATGAGCGCAAAAGAAAAGAAAAAAGAAAGACTAGAAAGAGACCACCACCGACAGGAAAAAAGAGGATTCATTAAAATAGGTAAGGGCGACGCGACCGGGAACATAAAACATGCTTCCTGTAACGCGTCGCCAAAACGGGGAAAAAATACGGAGGACGGCACTCCGACAATCGGAGGTACGGTCGGGGAGAGAGACGCTGCGGTTAGGCGTGGTGTCACAAAATATATATATATATATATATATATATATATATATATAATATATACTACTGGAAGTCGCCAGCATGTAGTTATAGTTAGGACCATGTTTCCATAGAAAAAGCATTTTTTGACTAGTCTATATCTTTAGACCATTTGATGAATCTTCAGGAAATTTTCCCAAAAAAGTGACCCAGTGATTCCTGTTGCTCACAAGAAGTTTCTGGGTGATCTGTCAAGCAGAGGCTGAGAAAAAGGGGGGTCAAAAAACTTTGCGTTTCCCATGTTAATTTCGATAGGACTTGTCAACACGTCTACAGCCCGAACCACTAGACAGAATTACACCAAATTTGGCAGAAAGCTAGTTGCCGGTACACAGATTTTGCTTTTTATTTGGTGTAAAAACGTTCGATAGTTTAGGAAATATTTGGGGGCAAATAAATTTGTATCTCTGACCGCGAATATTTCACAAAATTTGCAAATGTTCACGAATACTCCTGTGAAAAGAAGAGTGGCAATTGGCTGACTGCAACCCGACTAGAAAGTTGCGACCCTATTTCATTTCTGGGACACGTCCCCGGGGTTGAAAATTCAAATGGAAAGTGGCATAAGGGGTCAGGGTGAACGGTACCCCCACCCCAGGGGTGTGATATTGGTGTGTTTTAGGGTCAAATTATAGGTTTAATATAATTTTGTGTCGCAGCACATAATATTCATGAAATTTCATGAATTTCCGTGAGATATTCACAAAATATTTGTGATTATGGACAAAAATTTAAGAAAAAACACAGACTCAGTCATACATTAATTCATTCACTCCTACATACACTGGTCTCATGCATCCACCCACTCAGACAATTATGCATCCACTCAGACCCACTCATAGACTCGCACACCCACTTTCAGACCCACTCAGACACTCTCGCACCCAGTCAATCATCCACTGACGGTGACTGACCCTGTGGCCAACCTGTGCTGCGCATGGCCAAAGGCCAAGTGTGGCAGAGGGGTTGGGTGGTTATAAAGGCTTGATTGCAAGGCCTGGCTGTGCGCGACTGAAGGCTGTGTGTGGTGGGGGTTGGAATAATGTATAGTAATTAAAATTACTTTACATTAAAAAACCATAGGAATTCACTGGAAAAAACAAATGTTACAGGGACATTATAGTTAGGTTCTGGATTTACTTGTACAAAGACATAGAAGTTCATCGGTTATAGTTGGAGTTCTTTCAAGTAACTATAATTTGTGCCCTAAGGTAACTTTAACTTGTGCCTTCGCCATGCACAGCTAAGTACTCCACATATTGGGGGTCATTACAACCCTCGTGGACGGCGTTAAAGCGGCGGTAAGACCGCAAACAGGCCGGTGGGAAAAAAAAGGGAATTATGACCGTGGCGGAAACCGCCAACAAAAACAGCCACTTTAACACTCCGACCGCCACGGCGGTACAGACAAACAGCGCAACGGTCACCGCCAACAGACAGGCGGGAGACAAAGTACCGCCCACAGTATCACAACCTACCAATCCGCCACCTTTTCCGGGGTGGATTCACCGTGGATTAAAACACGGCGGAAACAGCCACTTCAATTGGAAAACGCTCACCTCTACACACCCCACGAGGAAGAAGGACACCATGGAGCCAGAACTCCAAATACTCCCTGCGATAGTCTTCCTGCTCCTGTACGATCATCATCAATGCCGGCGCCGAAGACAACGGTGAGTACTGCACCTACGACATAGGGGAGGCAAAAGTCAGGGACACACACACGCAACACCCCCACCCCGACCCTCACCCACTACAACATACACACCAATGCATATCCAAACATAACAGTAACAACCCCAATAACCCTCAGAAGAATGAAAAGACAAAAGTAAATGAGTGCAACCATTGTAATGTATCAAAATACAGTAAGCAAATATATACAGATATAATTTCACATTCAACAAAATATACATCATGTTTAGTAGTGCAGGTATGCACCATTCAATGTCCGTGGACCACTGGGCCCAAAATGCATGGGCAAGGCCCACACACGATACCTGAGCAAAACGGAGAGAACGCTGCAGGGGCATCAGATCGAAATACAACAGGCACCTCAAGGGGCAGGGAAGGGAGGGCACCTCAGCCGGATGAGAGGACCACGCCAGATCCACGAGGGGGCTCCATGCCCATTGATGTATCCTGGGGAGTGCAAAGCCACAGTCTCTACAGTGGGTGGGTTGCCCACTGTACCATCCTGGGGAGTGCAAAGCCACAGTCTCACAAGTCTATACAGTGGGTGGGTTGCCCACTGTACCATCCTGGGGAGTGCAAAGCCACAGTCTCTCAAGTCTCTACAGTGGGTGGTTTGCCCACTGTACCATCCTGAGGAGTGCAAAGCCACAGTCTCTCAAGTGGATAACAGTCTCCACTGGTTCTGGAGGGGGACTAGTGCCCAGAGTGCTTCATCCTGTTAAGGACTGAGGTAGTGGATGCTGTTCTCCACTGGTTCTGGAGGGGGACTGGTGCCCAGAGTGCATCACTCTCCCCGTGATGGTCCCAGTTCCGTCACTACCCCTGCCGCACATGGGCTAGCGGTGCTTGAGTTGGCGGTGCTTGCCCTGTTCAGCGGTGCTTGACTTTTCTGTCTCTTACCTGTTCAGCGGTGCTTGCCATGGCGGTCTTTGCCCTGTTCAGCAGTGCTTGCCCTGTTCAGCGGTGCTTGCCAGGGCGGTCTTTGCCCTGTCAGCAGTGCTTGACTTTGCTGTCTCTGACCTGTTCAGCGGTGCTTGCCATGGTGGTCTTTGCCCTGTTCAGCGGTGCTTGCCCTGTTCATCGGTGCTTGCCATGGCGGTCTTTGCCCTGTTGTCTCTGACCTGTGCAGCAGTGTTTGCCATGGCGGTCCCTCATTGCCCTGCGGGGCTGTGGCTCCGGGGCCCTCCGGGGCACTGACTCTGGCGGTGGCCTCCTGGCCAGTGACGATCGGGCTGCCCTCCTGGGCACTGACTCTGGCGGTGGCCTCCTGGCCAGTGATGATGGGACTGCCCTCCTGGGCACTGACTCTGGCGGTGGCCTCCTGGCCAGTGACGATGGGACTGCCCTCCTGGGCACTGACTCTGGCGGTGGCCTCCTGGCCAGTGACGATGGGGCTGGCGGTGGCCTCCTGGGCAGCAGGGATGATGGCGGCCTTCTCCGCCGTGCTGCTCTTCCCAGACTTTGGCGGTGTCTTCTGCCCCTTCCCCACCTTGGGAGGAGTCACAGCTGAGTGGGCAGTCCCCCCGGGACCCTTGTGAGCGGCTTTGCCGGCTGGAGTCTTCCCCCTATCCCGTCGGGCACTGTCCAACTTCTGGTGCTTCACGGGGGGTACTGGCTGTGCTGTGGCTCCGTGTCACACTGGCTGCCCTGGTGCCCGGTGCACTCCACATACCTCTAACAGGCACCACTGGTACCGGAGATTTTTTGGCTGAGGTGCTAGTACGGGACCTATGAATTGGAGGGGGGGGTGGTGGGAAAGAGGTCAAGGTTGCTCAGGAAAAGTTTCTTACCAACACTGGGACGGGTAGCTGGAGGGGGTCTGGGAGTGGAGGAAGAGGAGGTGGTTGTAGGAGGTGTAACTTTTGTTGATTTGGGTGCAGGTGCATGCACTGGAGGCTATCGTGAGGTGGATGGCTTTTGGGTGGGTGTGTGCCTGCATTTGTGTACTTTGGGAGGGGGCGTCACAGACACACTGGGAGAGGACACAGGGGATGTGTAAATGGTAGTGGGGGTGGTGAGTGCAGGTGAGCGGGGTGTGGTGGTGGGTGTGCTGGTGCGGGACATAGTGGCTGTATTGGTAGTGCATGCAGGTGAGAGTGTAGACGACACTGGGAGGGAGGAGGGAGATGACGAGGAGGAGGACACAGTGGAGGCAGTGGATGTTGCTGTGTCTGTATGTGGGTGATGCTTGCGTGAGTGCCTGTGGGATGTGTGGTGCTTATGTTTGCCTGAGCTTCCCTTGTGTGTTTACGTGTGTGCAGGCTGGTCTGATGGTGTTCTTGGGATAGGCTGGGGTACAGGGGATTGGGTCTGGGTGGAGGAAGTTGGAGGGGGGAGGCTAGAGACAGGGACAATGGCTGCCATCAGTGATGAGGCCAGAGATTGCAGGGTTCGATGATGGGCAGCCTGACCAGAATGAAGGCCCTCCAGGAATGCATTAGTGTGTTGCAACTCCCTTTCTACACCCTGGATGGCATTCACAATGATAGACTGCCTAACAGTGAGTGACCTGAGGAGGTCAATGGCCTCCTCACTGAGGGCAGCAGAGGTGACAGGGGCAGGGGCTGAGGTGCCTGGGGCGAAGGTGATGCCCATCCTCCTGGGTGAGCAGGCACGGGGCGAAGGCTGAGGGGCTGCTGGTGGGGGGGGGGGTGGCGGCTGTACCTGTAGAAGTGGGGGGCACAGATTTTGCCACCACCACAAGGGATCTCCCATCGGAGGACGAGTCTGTGTCGCTGGTTGCTGATCCGGTGACCGCCGTGAAGCTTCCCTCGCCCTCCGTCCCACTTGTGTATTCCGAGTCCGTGGTGTGGCCCTCCATGGCCATGTGGGATGCAGCTCCCTTGTGCTCTGGTGCCACTGTACCTCCGCCTGATGATGCTGATGCACAAAAGAACAGGGAGAGCACAAAAAGGGGGGGGGGACGACAGAAGAAAGACAGGTTGAGTGCATGGATTCCCGCTACCGTTGGTGGACAATACAGACACAGCATCCCCCTGCACTACGCCGCGCTGTTGGTCTCTACTGATGCAGTTCCTGGAATATGGCCTACATGGCTATGGTGGACATCAGCACACATAGATGACACAGGGGCATGTATACCTGTCCTTGGCACTCTACAGAGGTTGGGTGGAGTGCCACATGGCCTGCATTACGGAGGGGCCTAGCCTACGGAACTCGCCCTGGCCTAGGGAAACCCACAGCCCTCCTCCCCCACCCAGACACCTTCACTGCGCGCAAAGTCCACTGCATGAGTGTACTCACCCCCTTGTGTCTGCTGTGATGCCCTCAGGATCCTGGCAGGGTAGGCCACCGCCAGGATCCTGAACATCAGGGGGGTCATGGTTCGACGGGCACCCCTCCCACGTTGGGAGGCCATCCCCAGCTGAGCCTCCGCCGTCTTCTTGCTCCAGCGGCGAATGTCCTCCCATCTTTTACGGCAGTGGGTGCTCCGTCTCTGGTGGACCCCCAGGGTCCAGACGTCCTTTGCGATGGCACGCCAAATATCCTTCTTCTGGTGGACGCTGACCTACATGAAATGTACAGGGGAAGAAGAGAATTCATTACCAACGGCACCGTCGAAGTGAGTGGCCCACATCCCTACCCTTGCCATGTGGCACATGCATTCACAGTCCTTCATGCTCGCAGAACTCTGCCCCCTTCCTTCTTACAACCAGCCCTCTCCACCCAGGCATAGCCCATTCAACTTACTCCCTGTGTACTCACCTGTTGGTCTGGAGGACAGTAGAGTAGCGTGTACTGGGGGAGGACCCCGTCCACGAGCTTCTCCAACTCCTGTGCAGTGAAGGCAGGGGCCCTTTCCCCAGACGCACGAGCCATTGTCTCTTCCAGACTGAGGTCACAGCAGCACTTGTAGTATAGGTCCTCTCCTGTCGAAGATCAGGTATTGAGTGATTGAACAGATAGAAAATGGCGGTGACGTCCGCAGCGGTGCGTATCATCACTGCTGGCGCACTTCGTCATTGGCTCCTGGGACCCATAGGGTCCAATGTTAACCAATGCAGCATTGCGCAGCAGTCTTCGACCGCCTACCGCAACAGTGTACAACGCCAGCGCAGTTACCTCACATCCCATTGTCCCAGTTTAGAGGTCAGGCAGCCGCTATTTCAGGGTCCCACATGGCTTCATTTTCAACTGCGTTACACATACCTAGGCCTGGACTCAACACACAAACAGACAACTTTTTGGATTATGTTTCGTGTTCTGTGTAGCTGTGGGTACATACCTCTGAGTTGTTTGACTCTGTGGTCGCTGTTGTCCTTCCTAGGCACCGTCAGCTAGGACATGTGAGGAGATGGCGGAATCCTCCGGTGTATCGACCGCTGGTGGACCTGTTGACAATGGAGGAGCGACATTTAATCATCACCTACAGGTTTGACCGTGCCACAATCCAGGAACTGTGTATCCAGTTGGAGCCTGACCTGATGTCAGCTATCCGCCATCCCACAGGGATCCCCCCTCAAGTGCAGGTGCTATCAGTACTCCATTTCCTTGCAAGTGGGTCTTTTCAAACAACAATGGCCATGGCATCAGGGATGTCCCAGCCTATGTTTTCCAACGTGTTGTCTAGAGTGTTGTCTGCCCTGCTGAAACACATGAGGAGCTACATCGTTTTCCCTCAAGTGGAGGATTTGGCTACTGCTAAAGGTGACTTCTATGCCCTTGGACATATCCCCAACATCATAGGTGCCATTGATGGGACCCATGTGGCTTTGGTCCCCCCCGACAGGAGTAAACAGGTGTACAGAAACCGGAAGAGTTATCATTCCATGAATGTACAGATGGTATGTTTGGCAGACCAGTACATCTCCCAGATAAATGCTATGTTCCCTGGCTCAGTGCATGACGCCTACATCCTGCGGAATAGCAGCATCCCTTATGTGATGGGTCAACTCCAGAGGCACCGTGTGTGGCTATTAGGTGACTCTGGTTACCCCAACCTGTCATGACTACTGACCCCAGTGAGGAATCCCAGGGCCAGGGCAGAGGAAGGCTACAATGAGGCCCATGGGCGGACTAGGAGGGTGATAGAACGCACCTTCGGCCTCCTGAAGGCCAGGTTCAGGTGCCTCCATATGACAGGTGGTTCCCTATTCTACTGATCATCATCGCCTGCTCTATGCTTCACAATCTTGCTTTGCGACGCCAGGTGCCTATTCTGCAGGAGGATGGTCCAGATGACGGTGTTGTGGCAGCTGTGGAGCCTGTGGACAGTGATGAGGAGGAAGCAGAGGAAGAAGACATTGACAACAGGGACTCAGTCATCCAGCAATATTTCCAGTGACACACAGGTGAGAACACTTTCTTGCCTACTACAAGTACTTTCACACTTGCACCTCTATCCTGTCTGTCAATTTCAAGCAGTATTTGGAAACTGAGTTGTACATTTCCATTACGGTTTCACAGGTGTGGTTACCAACGTGTGTCATCTGCTTGCATTCTTCATGGACTTGTGATGTGTGACATAGGTATGTTGACATTACATTTGAGAACGGATTTGGTCACTGTCATAGCTAATACACATTTTCAAAATCACAGACTGACTCCAGATTGTTTTGTGCTTCAAGGGTGTTTATTGAAGAGCTAATTATTGGAGGGGGTGGTAAAATGGTGAGGGGTGATGGTGGAGGAATGTCCATGGGCATAGGAAGTGGAGCTGGGGCAGTTCCAATATGGACAGGGTTACAAAGTGGGACAGTGGGATGACAATCAGAGTGGTCTCATTTCTTGGCGGGTGTCTTGCCATTGTGCTCTGTCCTGTTCCTGGATCTCAGGGACCGCTTGCGTGATGGTTCTCCGTCTGCCGGGGGTGGGGTGCTGGTGTGGTGGTCCTGTGGCGGGGCATCCTGTCCACTAGCACCGGCGGAGGTGGTGGGCAGTTCATCGTCCATGCTAGTGTCAGGGGCCCCTTGGAGGGCCACGGTGTCCCTCATGGTGTTCTGTATGTCCTTCAGCACCCCTATGATGGTGCCCAGGGCGGCGCTGATGGTTCTGAGTTCCTCCCTGAACCCCAAATACTGTTCCTCCTGCAGGCGCTGGGTCTCCTGAAACTTGGCCAGGACCGTAGCCATCGTCTCCTGGGATGGAGGAGAGTGCCTCGTGGAGAGTGGGTTCCCTTGGCCTGTCCACCCCCTGTCGCACAGCAGCCCTCCCAGTTCCCCTGTGTTCCTGTTCCTCCGTCTCCTGAACCGTGTGCCCACTACCACTGCCCCCAGGTCCCTGTTGTTGTTGGGGTGGTGGGTTATCCTGGGTTCCCTGTAGTGGTGGACACACAGCTGATTGACGTGTCCTGGGTACGGAGGTATGAGCCCGCTGGGTGGGTGCTGTGCTGGTGTTACCAGAGGGTGGAAGGTCTGTGGTGGCCTGTGACTGGGTGTGGGGAACCGACTGTCCCGAGGCCCACGATGGTCCGGGCTGGTCATCTAGATCCAGTTGGCCAGAGCTGCTGTCATCACTGTGGGCCTCTTCTGTTGGTGGGGTGGAGATGTCGGGACCCTCCTGTCTAGTGACGTTGGGTAGTGGTCCTGCAGGGGTGTAAAAGCATGATTATTGCATCTGTGTGTGTCATGGTGTGCAATGGGTGGGTGACCGTGTACCCCGGTGCTAGCATTCCTGTGTGGGGGCTTGTGTGATGATGGTTGGGGGGGTGTTATGGGTATGTGCAGTGGGCATGCTTTAGTGATGGGTGTCCATGCTTTGTTGTGTCATGCAGGGCTTGGTGTTGGGATGGGTGATTTGTGTTATTAGTACATTAGTGAGGAGTTGGAGTGATAGGGGAGGGGGTGAGGGTGGGGGTCTGTGATAGCATGCAGGTAAGGTGTGGGATATGATAGTTAAGATTTGACTTACCAGAGTCCATTCCTCCACCAACTCCTCCGAGGCCCTCAGGATACATAATGGTCAAGACCTGCTCCTCCAATGTTGCTGTGGGGGAGGAGGTGGGGGTCCGCCGCCAGTCCGCTGTACCGCGATGTTGTGCCTGGAGACCACGGAACGCACCTTCCCCCGTGGGTCGTTCCACCTCTTCCTGATGTCCTCCCGATTTCTTGGGTGCTGTCCCACTGCATTGACCCTGTCGACTATTCTTCGCCATAGCTCCATCTTCCTAGCTATGGAGGTGTGCTGCACCTGTGATCCAAATAGCTGTGGCTCTACCCATACGATTTCCTCCACCATGACCCTGAGCTCCTCCTCGGAGAACCTGGGGTGTCTTTGCCGTGCCATGGGGTGGTGTAGGTGATGTGTGGGGTGGTGTATGTGGTGATGAGTGTGGTGATGTGTAGTGGTGTGTGGTGTTTTGTGCATGGATGTTGTGTGGGTGATGGTGTTGTGTGCCTCTGTGTGGTCGGGCTGTCTATGCAGTGCAGTCTCTCTGGCCTTCATCAATAATTTATGGTCGTAGGGATTTGTGGGTGATGTGGGAGTGTGTTTTATATTGTGTTGGGTGTGTGGGAGTGGTGTTTGTATGTGTATCAGGTGTGTGTATTTCGAATTGTCCAATGTGACGGTGTTTTGTAGATGTGTGTGTATTTTGAGCGCGGCGGTGTGTACCGCCAATGGAATACCGCAGTTGAAAGACCGCTGCGTGGATTCGTGGGTCGTGATAGCATGGGCGTGTTTCTGTTGGCGTGACGGTGGAGGTTTTGTTTTCGCCAGTTTAACACTGACTTTTGGTGTGGGGGACTTGTGTGGGTGTCTGACTTTTGGCGGATTCCGAGATGTGGGTCATAATAGCTGTGGCGGATTTCCACGCCAGTTGCGGTGTATTGACGGTCTTCTGCACGGCGGTAAGCAGCTTTTACCGCCAATGTTGTAATGACCCCCATTGTGTCATTGATGACATCTTGTATGGCATCTTTGATATCACTGCAACATTTGCAATAATATTATTGATAAGAAAACTGTGCATGGCAAGGGTGCCAATCACTGCTAATTACTCTACAAATTACAGCACTCATGACATCTCTGATACCATCACTAATCATACCTACGTAATATTTGCAGTAAATAAATTACAAAAAAGCTGTGCATGGCGACTGTGTGAGTTATAGTTACCTTGGGGCACAAGTTATAGTTACTTGAGATAACTGTCTGTGCATTATTGTTTCAATTTTCTGCTCTTCTATGCCACGAGAGCACCATTATGTGCAAAAGATTTAGGTGAGTAAGAGTGGCACTTTTTATTCTGAAATGTTTTAGGAATGTTCTTAATAATTTTGTTTTATGTGCTTCCTGGCCAAAATAAACCATATTTTGTTTTGATGAATGTACATATTGTGTATTAGTCACACACCACCAGCAAGCTTAGCAAGTTTCAGCTACAGTGTAGCTTTGGTCAAGACCCATGTGTAGTATCTGGAACTAAAGCAACAACAAAAAAAATCAATGCAACTCTAACGAGCCTTAGACACCTGCAGCACAATAGATTTACCCCGCAACCGAATCAGGCTAAATACCAATCAAATTTAGATACAATAGACTCCTGAAGCGAGCTCACAAAGCACTAAACTCCAAACTCATCAACCATCTAACATTTAGTAAAAAAACAAGACAACAGATCAATAAAGCAACTAAACAGGACAATTAAAAAAACAATAGTACAAAGATGCAAGTACAACAATTATCCAATGTTCGCTTGATGTCTGGTGGCATTCTGCCGTATTTTGATGAGATGAAGGAACAAGAAAGACCCCAATCCACTCCACAAAGAAAAATAAACATCAAAGAAGATCTGACCAATGCACTGAACTCGCACAGTAAAAGACCAAAAACTGATCCACTCTTCCCAAATTGAAGAACTAAATCTCTCTGACATATTAAGTGAACCAGTCACTAAAACATTCATGGCCTCCACCTCCTTGAAGCTCCATATCACAGATGAGAAGCTAGACAAAACAGAAAAAGATTAGAACATTTAAAATGTCCCCAAACAGAGTGCAGAATATAGAATGCCAGATTAACCAATTTTAAAGAGCACATGAAACGTTAGAAAGTAGAAGTAGGTGGAATAACATTTGCACATATGGGCTAGAAGAAGGAAAGGGGAGTAATGACATGATTGCTTTCTGGAGAACTTACCAAATCTATTAGACAGCCCCTTAGTACCACCTCAGATTTTGAACCACCAAAGAGTAAACAGTCAAGGCCACCAATGCAAACCAAGTGAAAACAACAAACCAAGAGGAGCTTTCTTTTATTTCTTAGAGTACACCTAGGCCAGTATGGTTCAGGAAGCAACAAGTAAGAAAAGGAATCTCATATGGACACGCAGGTAGATTACCAAGAAGTATGATACATCTCAACCTATTTCAATCAAGTTCTTACCTTACAACTCTGTGTTCACCCAACTGGCTACTTATCATCATCCAGAAATATTATAATTTATCGACAATTACAACTGCCCATCTAAAGGTATTACTCTGTGTGCCTCACTATATGGCATGTTAAAGGCAGACAGACATACAAACCTGTAACAGAATGCACAACTGACATAAAAGATTTAAACAGGTGAAATACTTACAAAGTTTATAGCAACATCAAGTGACAGAAAATTCAAACATTCCTTAATAAACAAGATGTGCACTTAGCCTTCTTGCAGGAGACATTCTTAAAAGATGAGGAAAACATGGGCAGGAGATGTTAACCTTCTCATAGACAAATGAAAAGAAGTGTTGCCCTGCTAACCCACAAAAACCTTGAGTTTACCCTAATCTTGCCACCCATCTACTCTCACGGAATATGGACAGAGTCAAAATTGCATTTAAAACACTAAGCATTCCTTGGGCAATCTATATGTTCAGTTTCTAGTTAGCAACAGTTCTGGAAAAAATATGGGCTATAGCTAGAAGCATTCCAAAAGACCACTCTGTTTACCCCATATTTGACTAGGAATCAGACACAAAATATACATAGAGTACATTTAAAAAAGATGATAGAAGATAAAGACATAATTAATACCTGGAAAATCACCAATCCAGATGAAAGAAGACTATACCTTCTCCCATCCTCTTAGCCCCCAATCAAAAATGTACATCTCTATTAACAAAAAACTGTTGACCCACACAGTAATCTCTGAAACTATTATTCACTCAGACCCAAACCTTTGTAGTCAACTAGTGCTTAATTCATAAAACTTTAAGTGCCAGGGCTCACAGAATTTCATACGAGGCTATTCCAGGTGGTACCAAAATGTCATCTTAAAAATGTAGGGGTGACCTGGAAATCCTAGGCTTATAATTTATAGGGTATTTTAAATAGTTAAATGTTCCACTAATGACTCTTCTGGAAAAACAGATACACAGCACCACCAGATGGTGGAGTGTCATTAATACCTACCTCTGTTTACAAATAAGTGGCATTGCAGAGCACCACCTAACACAATTTAAGCACTTTAGTCCTGAATAGCCACAAGAACTCAGCGCTTTGTTAGAATTTACTGCATTGCTCCACGGAACTATGATCCCTACGATTGTCAAACTAAAGTCACCACTAACATGGTGGTGTACATGTTACTTCAGAAACAACATGGAACCCACTGTTCTCCCTCCCCGTTGACAGTTCTAAATATGTCCACGACTGTGCTTAGTGCTGATCTTGAAGTAGAGTGAAAAGAGTGATATGAAAGAATTTACACAAGAGACGTCAGTTTGTAGTCACACAGCTTGTCTTATCAGGTGGCGGGTCTCTCAGATTTTCTGCACTCTCTCATGAGTGATAGCTTTTCGGTTACTAAACAGAATACATGACTAATGTTACTCTTTGATCTTCCATACCTGAAAATACACAGTTTTCCCCCATTTGTGTGGATTTCACATGAATGATAACATTTTAAGAGAAAGTAGACAAACACAAGCTATACACCATGGACTAATATATGAATGGCACAGTACCTTTATCTGGCCAGAGCCAGAAGAATTGTCATGGGACTGGCCTTGTTCCGCTGTCCGATAGCAATTAATAATGCTCCACAACTTTAGACACTGATTAAATACAAAGTTTTACATAGGTTGTGCATATAACACTAGAGAGGCACAAGAGACAGTTGTTACAGTAACATTTTGGGCGTGTGACAGAGAAACAGCAAATAGATGTAGGGGATAGTACAGAGTTCCAGAATCCAAACAAGTAATATCGAACTCTTCCTAACAATCGCTAACATAAGACCCTTGAAGACCACGGTGTAAGACTGTCAATAATTCCAAGGATGCGAAGAAGGTGTGATGCTGCAAAAAGAATTTCAGGAACCGCCACAAACAGAAAGCTTCTGGAAAGATGTTCTTGGTGTATGACTTGAAGATAATCTCGACAGGAGAGCCAGGAGCACAGGTGAAAAATTTAGCTCAAGCAGAGGATCATAGGTGAAGAGCAGTGTCTTCCTTTCGTACCTTTTTTAGATTGCAGGATCATGCAGTATTTCCTTGAATCTGGGTTCCTCCAATCCTGGGATCTTCGAATCCTACAGTAGCTCCTCGAATCAGATTGTTGTCTGACACATAGAATGTGGCATACTGTTATGGCTTTTAGGGTGCCAGCACAGGGACAGTGCACATGTGGCAGTCACAATCCTTGGGGGCATTACTCCTGTCATGCCAGCACTGATGACATCCTGAGTGGTAGTGCCTTGTGCAAGTGGCAAAAGGGGTGGCCAATATTTTCCAGGACCAGAGGTGGATGGGAGTAGTGGCAACCACCAATGACAAATCATGACAAAATCCACATTAAAAAATGCATCAAGGAATTCTTTGTGATCAACGATACACCAGAAATATCATCAAAGTCCATTTGGGAATTATTAAACTTATAAGTGATAGGAATATATCCTCACTCAAAACAGAAAAAAACATTAACGCCATCAGAAGAATGGAAAACCCGTAGGTCAATGACAGAGATCCAAATATACTACAATATGCAAATTGAAGACCGAATTCAACAAAAATGCACTTGTGCAACTGACTACGTTATTAAAAATAAAGGTAAAATGTACTGTTAGCAACAGAATGGAGGCCTACAGCCAAACTACTTGAAATCCAAGAAAACTAATTCAAGGATACTTTTAAAGACAATAATGAGCAACAAATCCAACCCTGGGACAGCATCATTTCATCAGTATTCCTAACCTTTTAAAAGAGCCTTTTTTCAAGCAAAATAAAAACAATTGCTAGCAACATGAGAATGTCCAATGTGAAAATTACTCCTTGATGGTTGCCTGTCATGGTCCCAGATGTGAGCAGAGCTTGTCATGCCTTAGTCATGCCTTACTCCCCTCTTGTGGGTGATATCAGAGATGTTGTTATCATGAAATGCCTTTGAAACCTTGTGTCACTTTGCAACTCATTTATCATTATAATGGCAATGTTTAAAGCAGATCTAGATCAATGCTTGTTGTCAAGATAACTTCTGAACCCCTGGGCCTCCCCCAGGTAATCCAGGAAGCACATGTCAACTGTCTACAACTACCAGTTCTTTAATTGATCCTCCTAATGGAAAAAAGTCAGTTGGGAAACGTGCAATTATAATAGTGACTAATGAGTTCTTAATTGATCCTTCTAATGGAAAAATTACAGCTGAGACATGCCATTACAATAATGACTAACAAGTTCCTCTGTTTTCCCCATGTGTTTCCTTGCATCTGTTTCGGGCTGGCTGCAAAGCCGGCGTTTCAGACTAAACCCTGCTTACTCTCATTCATCTTGGAAGTGTTGTTTAGCTGTCTCCAGTCTTTGGTAGCTTTTCCTTCACAATGACAGTCCTCTCTTCACAGCAGCATCCATACCTTTACATCAACAGTCTTCTCCTCGCAGCATCGCACTTTCTGAAATTCCGACCTAGTATTTCCGATTTTCTTCGCAGTTACTACAGTACTTGCAAAAGGCGGGCAGCTTGCAATTCATCTCTTGCATTGCACTTTGTTGCGCAGGCAAAAAGATGTGAGCCATCCCAAATAAGGTAACATACGTTTTTCTGTTTATTTGGAATCTTGATCAGCACTGATTAAATAAACTCATCTAAAGCCAGCTATAATACACAGATCAAACTTGTGACTGAAAAGACATTAGACAAAAGTTGTATTTCTTGTAATAGCTGTGCCTTCCTGGATCGAGTTGATTTTCAGTCTGCGTTTTCTCGATGAGAATCTGATGTTGTTGTTCTAAAGACTTTTGGGAAAATTGAGAACTGTAATCTAATTGCCATTGCATATTTGTATATGAATCTTGAACTCTTGAAACTCTTGAACTAATGAAGAATTTGAAGTTGTTTTGTTGTGATTAACCTAGTTATTTTCTCTCAGTGAATTCCTTGTACATGATAATTCTAGTTCTTGATAATTCTTGAATCACCCTGGGGAGTGTTTCTTGTGTGAATTATTGGTGTGTTGATTTGATCATAGTCAATGCCAAAGATCTGTTTAGTTTTTACTGTTTTAAAGTGTGGTTTAATTACCGGGAAATCTGAGCCCTGACCCTTGCATCTTATTAATCCTGATTGGCAGTATCCTGAATTCAGAATCCAGATATCCTTTAGCCCAGCAGTGCCTGGAGTAGAAAAATCCTAATACACGGAAGTCCAGGTAAAAACTCATCAACCATCTAACACTTAGGAAAATCAAAGACTGCAGAGGGAATACCATCAGGAGGCCATGCAACAGGAGCAGGCACTTAATGCCTCCATGGCCACCACTGCAGGGGTGCTCAGGGACCTCCCCAACATCCTGCGTCCTGCCTCCACCCACTTATCAGAGCCATCTATGGCAGCAGCAGCCAGTGGACTGGAGGTCCTGCCAGGGGACTCAGAGGCCACTGACACCCTTCCCTCTGTAGCTGAGGAACCCCCCGCACCCCTGCAAACATGGTCATCCATCCAAGCATCCGGCTGGAGCATATGCCAAGAACAATACCACTGCCAGGAAGTGAACCACTCTTGAACATTCTCCCTTGTGTGCCACTGATACCCACTGTTGACTGTTCATTGTCATCGCTCACCTTTTTCGATGGACGCTGGACCTATACCATCCACAGCTAGGTCATCTACTCTGATGAAAACATCCACTATGAGCCCACTCATCAACTGTATAACAATATGTGCACAATAAACAATGTAGGGCGCAGCAAATGCATTTGTGTCTTTATTGTATGATGTAGAAATGTGAGGAAACGGAAATGTCATGTGTTATTACACCCATCAACCTACAGCCAGTGCAAATCACAGTAGAGGGAGGCAGCCACCTCAGGGAACATAGGACACCAGGGATTTCACATTACACTTCTCAAGGCAGTCCAGCCACACACCAGAATGGATCCAGCCATCCAATCTGTAAAAAGGGCAACACAGGGACACAAATCAGGATGTGAGCCATTGTGCCACTCTATGCACATATGCAGTAATTTGTAGTAGTGCCCCTTGTTCTTGGTCAAGGAAACAGGGCACATCACATTACACCTCTACATCAAGACACACAAGAATGACATTACCAAAAACCTGTAGCTGACATCTAGAATGGGCTCAACACAACAACTCCAACTGTAAGCAGACCCAACTTGCCATTAAAGGCACAGGCAACAGTTAGGATATGAAAGGAAACGCTATACAGAACCCATAATTTGACACACTTCTGTACAGGAGATGACGACACATAGGACGCTACTGGACTGTCCTTAAACTAGCAACCTGCATAGGTACAAATGGCAGTGCTTAGACCACTGACAATGGTCCTGACATAAACTCTGTCTATCACCACCCACATATGATAAGTGTCAAAGTAACATCCCCACTGATATACCTGGCAAGAAGGGGCTGTATATTGCATCCAAGTGCAAATATTTCACCAGCGACATTGCACACACATCATACCTGTATGTCATTGGAAGTACTGATTGATCACCTCCCTCCTAGACTCTGCTGCACCATCATCATCTGCCTCCTCACCACTTTCCATGTGTCCATCACCACCCTCTGGTCCAGCGGTCATCTCCTCATCTGTCAGCAATGGGATTTGACATCCTAGGCCCTGATTGTGGAGCATACAGCAGGCAACAATGATCTGGTAAACCTCCTGAGATGTGGAGACACCGGAATCTTGTCTTGAATAGGCCAAAAGTCCTTTCTATCACACACCTCGTCCTGCCATGGGCCCCATTGTAACATGTCTCAGCATCCGTGGCAGGGTATCTCACTGATGTCAACAGCCAGGGAAGGTTAGGATATCTTAAGTCGACAGTATAAATATAGGCAGGACCAGTTGGTAACCAAGGACCGACACAGTGTTGACAGGTGCAACAACAGGGACACCTATCCACACTGATACCTACCAATGAGCCAAGCCCTCTCTCTTTGTAGACGTGCCATCATGTGTGAGACATTGCTGTTCCTCAGTATGTAGGTGTCATGGACAGATCCCAGAAACTTGGCAGTCACTTGGGAGATGTGCTGGTCCGCCAAACACACCACCTACACGTTAATGGAGTGAAAGTTTTTCTGGTTACGATAGACCTGTTTCTTGACCCTTGGAGGAACCCAAGCAAAATGCATGCCATCAATTGCACCAATTACGTGAGGGATGTGTCCCAGCTCACAGAAGTCAGCCTTCACAGTGGGCAGATCTGCAGATTGGGGGAACCTGATGTAACTGTCCAGGTGTTTAAGGAAAGCTGACAGTACATCCCACAACACAATGCTGAACATGGGCTGTGACATTCCGGCAGCCAAGCCCATTGTGACCTGTAAGGACCCTGTGGCAAATAAGTGCAGCACTGATAAAACTAGGACCATGGGAGGGATGGCATAGAGTTTGCAGATGGCAGGCAGTAGATCAGTCTCCAACTGAGTACAGAGCTCCATGATGGTGACATGATTCAGGCAATACGTTTGCACGATGTGTCTCTCTTCCAAGGTGGCCAGGTCGACTAACGGACGGTATACAGATGCATATCACCTCATGCTCCTTACATGGTATCTAGGATGTAGAGGTGAAAATGTAGAAGGTGATGAGCACTCCCAACATGTTAGCAGGTCAATATCTCGTGCAACACACTAAACAATGGAGACATGCCTGAATGGGTGACCGTTACTTCAGTGTGTATGCAGGCTTGCCATTAATGCCATGCGTGCTGGCCATTAATGAGCCTGTACATTGTTTGTGCCACCCTATACAGTACATGTTATGTTCCATGTCCTGTGCACATATGTGTCCCGCACGGACCATGCATGTAGATATGACAGTGATCTAGGATGCAACACCGCCTATGGTGCAGCATGTAGGGGCAAATGCACTTCAGGTGACATCAGTGTTGAATGTCACACGCATGTGTGCATACATGATGTCCATACATGGGCCTGTTCAGAATTGTAGACATTTCACTCTCATGACGCATTTACATTTAATGGAAAATCCCATTACCTGTAAGTAAAATGGCATCCACCTGTCCTGTAACACAGGACAGTTGGAAGTGATGCAAGTCCGCCGGTGTATGCCGTCGTGGTGGTAGGCTGTCCTGACCGACGTGCAACTTCTCATTGGTTAACATTGCTGCCTCTTGGGGATTGGGGCCAATGAGGATCACTGCCACTGATGATGGTCCTTTACGCGGTGGCTGTGGCTGCCATTTTCTGCCACCTAGCTCACTTGACTCCTGACACTTCTGCAGGCAACACCTCCACTACTTGAGCTGCTGTGTACTGTCTCTGGGAGCCATCATGCCACGTCCTGCAGGTGATAGGGCCCCGGCCTTCATCCAAGAGGAACTGGAGAAACTGGTGGAAGCGGTCCTACCCCTGTATGGGGCCCCAGAGGGGCAGGTGAGTGCAATGCCATTGTAGTGTGCGTTAGGTGTGTGTGTCGTAGTGAGTGGTATAGGCATTCTGCCAAAGAGTGCATTCATGCTGGGGGTGATGGATGTGGATGGCGATGTGGTGTGTCTGGTGTTTGTAGTCCACTGCTGTTGATGTGGTGCCACTCCTAATCACGTTCTCCTCCTGTCTGTGTCATCCATCCAGGTCAGAACTCATCAGAAGAAGGGGATTTGGCATGCCATTGCCAAGCAAGTGCGGACCCTGGGGGTCCATAGCTGGCGGAGCACCCATTGCATAAAGTGGTGGGATGACCTGAGATGCTGGGCCTGGAAGATCACGGAGGCTCAGCTGGGAATGTCCTCTCAACGAGGGAGGGGTGCCTGTCCGACCCCTCTAATGGCCCACATTTTACCAGGGGCCTACCCTGAGGTGGATGGGCACATGAGGGCAGCACAGAAGCCACCAGGGGGTAAGTATTGACTCTTATCTCGCAGTTGACAGGGCTTTTGTGGGAATGGGTGGCTTGATTTTGCCATACTGTGAATGTGGACAATGGTAGACACCTAACTATGATGTGTATCAGTGACCCCGCCAGGGTACCCATGTTTTTGTGTGACAAGACAATGCTGTCAGTGGAGTGCACTCCCAAACATACCCTGTTTGGGGCTGTTTTGACTATCTATGCATTGTGTCTGAGCAGCTCCAACCAACGCCATCAGTGTATCAGAGCTGTAAAAGCAAATCCATCTGTGTTGATCTCCTACTGGAACAGTGTATGTATTGGTTTGGTATAGTTGCAGTCATGGACTGTAAGTGGGTTTGCCTCCACATTGCCAAAACAAGAAGGGCCTCAATGAGACAGTAGTATTGGCCTGATAGCTGACTATGCAGTCATAGGTCACCTTCAGTGCTTAGGGATGTGAAGGGCCACAACAAAGGGGTACCTCTAAGTGATGTGACATGAGGGCAGATGGTACAGCAAGTGCAGCTCTTGTAAATATCAGTGTGTGGAGTTGGCCTCACAACAATGGGATGGTACTAGATGTGGTAAGTATCCAGGGATGTCACTAAAGTGACTACTCTGTGACTTGATGTGAAATTACATAGCCCCCTGACAAACGCCTGGTGTGATGCAGTGTCACTGCCTCTCATGTCCATATTCCTACTTGTGTGCCCATCTGATGTGTCATGTCCATTACAGTTTTGCAGGTTGAAATAGGTATTGGCAGACTTGGAGTGCAATTGCAATGGCCTGCCCTGACGTGATGTAATGAGTGAAATGTGCATGTACATATGTGTTTATGTAAGTTAGGTTTCCCTACCTATCTTTCTCTCTCCCACCCTGTCTTTCTGTTCCTTTGTGTGCATCAGCATCATCTCGCAAAGGAGAAGGGGCACTGGCGAGTGGGGAAGCTGCAGCCCATGGGACCCATGAAGCTGAATCCAGCTAGGCTGAGGGACCCAGTGGGACAGAGGGTGAGGGGAGTGCCATGTGGGAGACCGGATCATCATCAACATCATCCTCGGAATCCTCCTGCGGTGGACACTCCCTGGAGTGGTGGACCCATCTGAGACCACCCCAGCACCATCTTTGTCTGCCACCCCCCCTTACTAGCACCACCCTCCCTGTAACTCCCCACCCAGTTGCCTGTGCCCGCTCATCCAAGCAGAAGGGTGTCTCCTTTGCCACAGGCACTTCTGCCCCAGCTATCCTGCTGCCCTCAGTGAGGAGCATATTGACCTCCTGAGGTCCATCTCTGTGGGTCAGACCACCATCGTGAATGCCATCCATGGACTGGCAGCTCAAGTGCAACAGAGCAATGCGTTCCTGGAAGGCATTCACGGTGCCCTGTCTGGCCTGCAGAGATCCTTTCAGGCTCTGGCCTCTTACCTGATGGAAGCCAGTGTCCCTTTGTCTACCTTCCCCCATCGCCCTACCTCTTCCCAATCTCAATACCTTCTCCCCACACCCATCCAGAGCAGACCTTCACACACGCGTACATCCACTCTAACAAACATGGTTGCACATGACAAACACAAGCATCACAAGACCCACCACTAGCATTCAGACACTCAACACACACCTTCAGGCATGACAACATCCACGTCCTGTATGGACTATCATCACACTCATTGTTGCACTTATACCTGCTGGCACTACATCAACACTCCCTGATCCAGCCACTACTCCCATCATAACTACAGCTGACCCATACACATCCACCCTCGTCACCATATACGCACTTACCACATCCACCAATAGCCCTACATGCAGTACAGCCACCAACCCATCACACAGTCACCAATACATCATGGCCATTCCCAGCACCTCCTCCCTGCCTCCTCCCAAGACACCTAAACACCTGCACTCATCCACCCAACAGACACCCAGCACACACATGCAGACCATTCACATACCTGCACCCAAGACACACCCAAGGACACATCTGACAACCGCTCCCACTTCCTCCACTCTTAAACGCTTTTCCCATGACTGCCCTTGCATACCTAAAAACGCTTCCTTTTTGAGTTTGCCCTGTGTCCCTGCCAAAGTCCTGCCCTTCCACCACTGCCTCCTCCCTTGCCCCACCGGTGTATCCCAAGCTCCTCCCCCAGCAAAGTAATCTACCCCGCACTAAGCCTAGCTCCCCCAAACCCAAGGATTACCCTTAAAGCCCAACCCCCTTCCTCGCCACATCCTCACCCGAGGTGCCTGCCTGCCCCATTGAAGCCTGTACCATGTGGAGGTATATTTTGCAGTCATGTTGGGGCAGATGTACACTGCCATATGTGCCATGGGGACAAACGGACATGGATTGGCCACTGGCCTTTTACTTATATATAGTTGTCATATTTATTTATATTCATATTTAATAGATCATGCCCAACATACTGTTGGTGTTGATTATGACCTCCTTGTCCTGCCTTTCTTTCTACATGTTTGTTTGCTGTTTGTGGAATTGGTTTGTGTGTGTGAGTTGTGTGTGTTGGTTGTGCTAGCTCTGTTGCCTGGTGTGCATGTTGCCATTATGTGGTTGTTGTATTGTGTCCGTGTATGTAGGTATGGCTTTGTCATCTGTGTTGTGTGCTGTACAGGTGTGGTGTGTTATTTGGTATGTTATGTTGGTGTGTGTCTGTGTTGACTGGGTGTGACTTGTCTATGTAAGTTGTTGTGGGTATGTGTTGTCATGTGTAGGTGTACAGTGCTATGTCGTGGCAAAGCATTTGTGTAACTGCGTTTGTGTTGGTGTGTGACTAGTGTTGTGTATATGTGTGTTGGCGTGTGGCAGTGATGTGTGTGTATCTGTTATGTGTGTGTTGTGCTTGAAGTGCGTATGGCAAGTGTGCGTGTGTGTGTTTTGTGTTTGGGTGTGTGTGTTGGTATGGGTGTGTGTTTGTGTGTCAGTCGCTATCCATCCTGGCTCTGTGTGCGTGTGTTCTAATGGCTTTCCCTCAAGTGTGTGCTAGGTGTGTGTACTTACGGCTGTCCTCTTTATCATCGCTGGTTCTGGAGATGCAGTGCGAGCAGGGGGCACTGGGAAAACTTTGAGTTCTGGTTCCGTGGCACCTGAGGAAGTGTCTGTGTTCCTGAAGGTGAGTGTCCCTTTTTATGTGGTTTGTTTCCGCCAGGATTTTAGTGGCAGTGCGACCACAGCGGAAACCCTACTGGTGCGCAACCTCATAATACACTCAGCGGAAACATAGTGCCCGCCAGGTTGGAGGTGCCTACCGCCGTCCATCGGTACTGGTGGGGAATTGGCTGTGTTTGGTTCAGAAGACTACCATGGTCAAAATATGGCAGTCCTCTCTGCCGGGCCACTGGCGGTACGACCGTCACCTCCACCGTGATGGTCCTTGGACCGCCAAACTCGTAATGAGCACCCTAGTCTGGTTCCTCTGGCTGACCCAGAAAGATTGAATGGAGATAGCATATGATTTGCAGTATCCATGAGTCCGTGGCAATTACTTTCATTTGTAAGCTCCAGATTTTTTAATTTGATGCAGTCAAAGTTGCCTTTATTATTTCTTATCTGGGTGGTGTGTCCGCTAATTGGGCCATTCCGTTGGTAGAAACTAATGACCCTATCCCATACAATTTCACAGCCTTTAAGGCAGTGATGAATAGCCTCTTCACATGACGTTTTCATTCAGTCCAGCGACAATGATCGATTAAATTGGCGACAGGGCTCTAAAGATCTTTTAAAATACATTACTCAATTTAATCGCCTTATTTTTTAAACACATTAGCCTGAGGAAAAATTTACATCCTTGTTTTTATAGAGGCATGAGGATGATTTAAAAGTCTCAATGGCACACATTGTAGAATTACCTGAGAACTTCTCAGAATTCATTGATCTGGTTGTTAAACTGGATCATAGACTAGGTGAATGTAGAAGAGAGAAGCCACAAAATGACATAAGAGTAGTAGTCCTGAAAACAGAAAGAAAAAAAGAAGGACGATAAGGCATCTGAATCAGAACCCGTGCCCGTGCAAATTGGAGCTATCAAGATGCCCTTGTGATCAGAAGAGAAGGACAGAGGACATAAGGCTAATCTTTGTCTTTGTTGTGCCAAACCTGGTAATTTTGCCCGATATTGTACTGCCAAGCCAAAAAAAGAAAAAGACCGTAGCTTGCATAGATACAGATGACACAGTGCAGGAAAACTAACATTCTTGAAGAATGACTAGATCACCTCTTCAAGAGTTATAGTTCCTCAGATCTCCCAATATGTGACTGTTATTAATCAAATCACAAGACACATCATTCTATCTCCACAAAAAAGACATAGGGCCTGATTACAACTTTGGCGGAGGGGATTACTCCATCCTAAATCTGACGGATATACCGCCCGCCAAATTACGAGTCCATTATATCCTATGGAACTCGTAATATGGCGAGTGGGATATCCATCACATTTGGGACGAAATAATCCCCTCCGCCGAATCTTCCTTTTCTCATTGACTCCGGGCCACTGGAAATGTCCTTGATCTATTGCTGGCTGAAAAATTGGGTATATCCCTAGTGACAAAACCAGAACCAAAACTCGTGAGAGTAGTTGATGGTTCAGCTCTTTCCTCTGGACTGATATTCTTTAATAACACACCACTGACCTTGGTTGGGGATAACTGTCAAACAGAACACGTAATCTTTGATCTTATTAACACACAAACGTTTCGAGGATTCCTCAGGCCAGGGGAAAACCGGCGGGAAACCGCCGGTTTCCCTTTTCTGACCGCGGCTTTACCGCCGCGGTCAGAATTGGCCTGGATGCACCGCCAGCCTGTTGGCGGTGCATCCGCGGTCCCCGGCCCTGGCGGTCCAGGACCGCCAGGGTCGTAATGACCCCCTTTGTCTAGCTTAGGGTAAAAAGAAGACAAGGTGAGCTCTACACCCCCTCCTAGTATTATTCCCTCTGAAAAGACTGTGGTAGTGATTACCTTTTTCATGATCAAAAGATGCTTATGCCATAGCAGATTTGAGATACCAAATCATAAAATGGCACCATGATTTGGCCTTAGCTGGACACCCGGGTATCCAGAAGACACTAGAGAACATTTTAAGAAATTACTGGTGGGAAGATATTTGAAAAGAGATTCTGACATATGTAAATTCTTGCCCTGTATGTACTTATAATGAGGCTCAACACTTAGCACCCTTGGGTCTTCTATAGACATTACCCATTCCATTAGCTACTTGGCACTCAATCAGTTTTGATTTTGTCAATGATTTACCAGAATCTAATAAATTGACCAACATTCTTGTAGTGATAGATATGTTATCCAAAATGGACCACTTCATTCTCCTCCGAAAGATACCCTCGGCTGTGGAGTTTAGTGATCTATTCTTATAACAAATTGTTAGATTACATGGATTACCAACTAAGATTTTTTTAGATCGTGGTCAACAATTCACGTCAAAATTCTGGAGAGTCTTATGTACTACATTAGGAATTGAGTTGGCTCTATTAACATCCTATCATCCCCAAACAGATGGTCAAATTGAGTAAGTCAACCAAACTTTAGAACAGATCCTTAGGTGTTTAGCCTCCACTCTTACTAGTCAATGGGACCAGACCCTACCATTGGCTGAGTTCTCATATAATAGTGTTCATTCCACCTTGGGGTGCTCTCCTTTCTTCTTCCTCACCGGTTATCATCCACGGTCCGTTCCTGTGATGTTACCCAACACACTAGTGCTAATGCCTTCAGTCTCTGAAAGATTACGAACATTGCAAGACACACAAGAGCAAGCCTGTAAATGTTTAGAACAAAACAAACTAATCATGAAAACACAAGCAGATAAACATAGAACTCCTGAACCTAAATATAATAAAGAGACAAGGTGTGGTTATGCACTAGCAACATCAAACTTGAGGGTCCAAGGAAACTTCAACCTCTTCCATAGGTCATTTTCCAATTATTGCTATTCTGACAACTATCACAGTACATTTACACTTACCATAGGATTATGCTATACATCCATTGTTTCACGTTTCTCTTATCAAACCAAGTCATCCACACACATGAAAGGATATGCCTCCTCCCCCAGTGGTGGTAGGAGATCATAAAGAATGAGAAGTACAACATATTCTAGACGCAAAATGCATTCAAGGAAAAATGTATTTTTTGATTGATTGGAAGGGTTACCCCCTTTCTGAACACTTTTGGGAACCAGCCTCCTTTGTCCATGCTCCTTGTACGATCCAGCATTTCTATGTTCTAAACCCCACTAAACCTTGGCCTGTTGGTCAGCAATGGGAGGGGCAACTGTCATAGTCCCATCTGTGAGCAGGGCTAGTCATGCCTTAGTCATGCCTTAGTCATGCCTTAGTCATGCCTTATCCCGCCCCCTATGAGTTATATCAGAGATGTTATTTTCTTTTCAAACACAGTACGGTTTGAATCATGCCATGCCTTTGAAACCTTGTGCAACTTGACTGCTCAGTTATTAATATAATGACAATGTTTAGAGCAGATCTAGACCAATACTTGTCAAGATAACTTCTGAACACTTGGACCTCACCCGGGTAATCCAGGAAGCACATGTAAACTGTCTACAACTGCTGGTTCTTTAATTGATCTTCCTAATGCAAAAAATACAGTTGAGAAACATGTGCAATTACAATAATGACTAACAAGTTCCTCTGTTTTCCCTATGTGTGTTTTCTTGCACCTGTTTTGGGCTGGCTATAAAAGTAGGCATTTCAGAATAAACCCTGCTTAGCCTGGTTTAGCTTCCGAGCGATGCTTACCTGTCTCCAGTCTTCAGCAGCCTTCCCTTTGCAGCAGCAGTCCTCTCTTCGCAGCGGCATCCATACCCTCATAGCGACAGGCAGCAACATGCTTCCTGAAGTTCCTACCTAGTATTTCTGATCTTTGCAGTTACCACAGTACCTGTAAAAGGTGGGCAGCTTTGAATTCATCTCTTGCATCACTCTTTCTTGCACTGGCAAAAAGACATGAGTCATCCCAAATAATGTAACTCAAGTGGTTCTGTTTAATTTGGGATCATGATCAATACTGATTAATCAAACTCCTCTAAAACCAGCAATAATATTCGGATAAATCTCGTGACTGGAAAGACATTAGAGAAAAGTTGTATTTCTTGTAATAGCTGTGCCTTCCTGGATCTTGTGCTTATAGTTGGTTTGCAGTCCATGTTTTCCCGATCAGAATCTGATGTTGGTGTTCTAAGGACTTTTGTGACAATTAAGAACTGTAATCTGATTGCCATTGCATATTTTTATATGAACCTTGAACTCTTGAGACTCTTGAACTACTTAAGAATTGTAAATTGTTTTGTTCGGATTAACCCAGTTATTTTCTCTCAGTGTAATCCTTGTAAGTGATAATTCCAGTTCATGATAATTCCTGGATAATTCTTGATTCACACTGCACAGCATTGCTAGTGTGAGTTTTTGATATGTTGATTTGACGTTAGTGACAAAGATCTGTTTACTTTTTCTTGTTTTAAAGTGTGGTTACTTTACTGGGAAAAACGAGTCCAGACCTTTGCATCTGAATAATCCTGATTGCCAGTATCCTGAATCCAGATATCATTGAGCCCAGCAGTGCCCAGAGTAGAGAAATCCGAAGAGGTTCAAGTTCTGACTTTTCTCTCTTTCGCTCTCATCCTAACCCAAAGGAATCCGATAATTGAGGACAATCTTCAAAGTTCTCCTTTTGTGTAAACTATGTCAAAATACCACATAGCTAACAGTAAATATAAGAGGGACCTTCAAAATGTTACTTACCTTGGAACTCTTTGTGCCAACAAGGCACTGTCTACTCTGAACCAATTACAGACTAAAATTGTACAAGACAAACCAAATGACTATAAGAAGGTCACCACTAAACCTCTCATGGTGGAGTAGACTAGACACAATTAACATTACCATACCAAATACCACTCTATATCTAATTTCAATGTTCCCACTTTCCTTTACAAATCCATTAGTCGGAGAGTTAAATGAAACAGTTAAGCAGATTCTTATGGAGTAGTAAACAATATAGCAATAACTAGATAACAATATAACACTTGCAGGACATTGGAACACGGAAAACTTCATGTTCTAAAGATTAAGGAAAATAGTCAATATATTTTATGGTATCTTTATTTACACCACTTCAGATATTGTAGAAAATCTTGATTAAACAGTGTGCTTCACAACCGCCAACAGCTAATGTGTTTTGTCTCTAAAGAGACGTTTTCAAGGCTGCAAAGTTGACAAGAAGATAAAACAATACAAATTCAACAGATCCAGTGTATGTCAGATTTCATACTTTAGTCACCCAAAGACAGGAACAACTGTGTACTGTTTGCCAAGGAAACAACCAAAGTCCATCACCCAGGAGATAAGTTAGTGAATTAGAAACGGTGGACCCTAGTGGTTAAAGATGCCACTAAATAATGAAAACTGGTCATCTTATATGTCAGTCCATTGGCATCCATATTCAAATACCTACTTACTAGGCCAAAAAATGAGGGTTGAGGCCTTTCCTCCTGATGTCCCAGGACCAGACCTACTATGGATCTTGCACAATTGGGCCAAGTACTCCTTCTGCACTTGACTCTTAGTGGAAGCTATGGTTGAGTACTCCAAGGCTCTCTCAGTTCCCGGTGATGTAGCAATGCGCTCACAGCATTCTCCTCAGTTCACCGAGCATCTCCGGCTCCATCCTTGATGCTCAGTTGTGAATCACAGATCATGTGGTTCACAGTTCTTTGGCTACAGCCTAATCCTCAGCAACTTTGATATCAGTAGCCCCTCCTGGCATAGGGGGTTGCCATTACACTACTGGCCAAAGTGCCAGCCCTCATTACATGGTAGTACATACCAAGGCAGCCTCTCCTGGCATACACAGTTGTTGCTAGGCTCCCCACAGCTTTGTCCCTTATAATCTGGCAATAAATTACACAGCGGCCCACCTGGCATATGGTGTCACTGCAACTGATGCTGCACAGGATTCACTCACCTTGCATGGCACTCTGTTCATGGCTATCTGCACGGAGGTCCTATTCTAGCATACAGAGGTCCCTGTTAGCAAATGCACAATAGCAACAACTAGAATGGTGCCGCAGCCATCTCCTCACACCTTGCATCGAGAGTCCTTGAACCTGGGCTTTTAATTGGGCCTCACTCCCTCCAAAGCTCTCCTCTTCTTCAGAGGGCATATGATCTTGGCAAGCAGGCAGGTGCTGATGCTCCAGGCTCCAGAGCAGGTGGTCTTCGCTGTCTTGGTTGATGCCCCCTGACCCAGTAGAAGGACTAGGAGGCCTTGGCCCCTAGTCCTGGTCACAGGCAGACATCTTGTAGAGCTTCACCTCCTCACACAGCCCGTCTGACTGCTTGGCAGATGACCAAGTTTTGGGGTCTCAACCTCTCCTTTTAGTCTTTCAACCTCTCCTTTTAGTCTATTTCTAGACAACAAATCTGATTTAGGGACCTGGGCCCTCTTATTAGACATGCCAAAGTGGCGGTCCGGCAGTGACATTACGACCGTGGCCAGACGACAGCCTGGCGGCCTCAGTGGTTGCAATCCAAAAGGAAGCAGCGCTGCCCTGTGGCCCCGACACGCCCTTTCCTCCAGCCTTTGCATGGTGGTCGGACCGCCATACAAAGGCTGGCAGAAAGGGGGTGTTTGGGACCCCTGCACTGCCCAGAAACTTGGCATGGGCAGTGTAGGGTCCCACATGGACAGCCCAGTCACGCTTTTCACTGCCTGAATTACGGGCAGTGAAATGTGTGACTGGTGCTGTTGCACCCGATGCATAACAACTTTGCCGCTGGCTTGATTACGAGCCGGCGTCAATGTTGTGGTAAGTTTTCCACTGGGCCAGCGGGCAGAATGCTGTTTTTGCCAAAATCTAAATCCAATAGGATAGAATAGGATTTAGATTTCGGCAAACGGGATATCGGTCACGTTTGTGATGGAATAACTCGTCGTTGAGTTCTAAATCAGGCCCTTAATTAGGAAATAAATAATTCTGTCTAAATATAACACCTGTGTTGACCTTTCCTGCTAGGAAAGTACGAGCCAATCGAAAAAACTCTGTGTGTGGGGAAAAATATATAATAATCCACCACAGATATGCCAGAGATGTGGGAAAGTGGAAATGGATAGTGACACCATGTGGTGCTTGCTAAATCATGGTCCTACTGTACTAGGTTTCTCCATGAACATGGTTATTACAAATTGTTTTGAAACACATACTCATGCCTTGTCATTATTTCACTTGTATCTCACCCATGTATAAGGTGCTGTGAAGCATTAAGCTATATTATAAAAGTAAGTATACATACAAATGTCCTATGGTTCCTACATGGATCTACTAAAAGACCAATCAGAGTATGAAGTAAGACAATGAAATTTACAAAATAACCTTTTACAATGAACAGTATTACATACATGGTATCCTTTATCTTGTATCACTAAGATGTAATACTATTGAACCTGTCAGAAATACTTGTAATTCTACATCCTGGTTTTGGCCTTCATCCTCAGATTTGAATCTCATAACCCACGCAGTCTCCAGCTTGCTTAGAGCTATTGTCCTTTTCCCCTCTCATGGATGAGGTTTAATGAGTCAGTGACATGACAATAAATTTCCACTTGTCTCACGTTGCTTGTTGTAATGTGATGTAAAACTGTCATTATTATTACAATTCCTGAAGGCCCTTACATGTTCTTGTATTCTGTCCTTTAATGAATGTATGGTGCTACTCACAAATATAAATCAGCAATGACCATTTATGCAGTAATCTACATAGTTAGTATTTCAATTTATGGATTGTCCTACTTGTATTATATTTGAAACAAATTGTTTTGTCTAATGCATACTGACATAAATTGCAAATGCCACATTGGTTGTGTAGCTGGAATTTTCTATTTACATTATTATCTTTGCTATGGTTTTGGTTTTTAGATATTAGTTACACTTCATCTTTAACTACTTAAAAGTACTCTTGTTGAGGCTGATTGGTGTTGGGACATGATCACTTGCACATTTTCTTTCTTCTATGATTTTCTGTATGGATATTTCATCTGAGGTGCTTTGGATTGGACTATCACAAGTTCCATCTTTGATGCTAGTAGGATTTTCATTATTAGTGGCATCTTTCACCACTAAGGTCCACTGTTTCTATTTCATTAGCTTATCTCCTGGGTGGTGGACTTTGCTTGTTTTCATCAGAAATTATGTACATTTGTTACTATTTTTGGGTGAATATGGTAAGAGATTGGACATACACCTGTGTAGATGATTTGGTATTGATTTGTCTTCGGTACAACATTGCGGCCTTGAAAGTCTATTGTGAAACAAAAAACGTGTTGGCTGTATACTGTTTAAAGTGCAGTTGTGAAGCACTCTGTCCAGACAAGATTTTTGACACTATCTGAAGTGGTCTAAGTAAAGAAAATATAAGCATGAGGACAAATTTTCTGAATCATTATAACACAAAGGCCCTCATTACAAACCTGGCAGTCGGTGTTAAAGCGGCGGTAATACCGCAAACAGTCCGGCAGTAAAAAAATGGAATCATGACCATGGCAGAAACCGCCAACATAGACAGCCACTTTAACACTCCGACCACCACGGCGGTAGAAACAAACACCGCGGCGGTAACCGCCAACAGACAGGCGGAAGACAATGTACTGCCCACCATATCACAAGAGGCCTATCCGCCACCTTTTCTGGGGCGAAACCAATGCAAACAAAAACTCGGCGGAAACAGTGCACAGAAGGGAAAACACTCTCCTCTCCACACCTCACGAGGAACCAGGACGCCATGGAGCCCGAATTGCAGATACTGCTGATACTGGTCTTCCTTCTCTTCTATCAGGAGCACCAAAGACGGCGGCGACGACCACGGTGAGTACTGCACCTACAACACAGGGGAGGGGGGAGGGAAAAGAGAGTGACACACACACGCAACCCGCCCTACCCCCACCCAACCCCCACCCTCACCCACAACAACATACACACAAATTCATGCAGCAACAGTACACATACACCCACCCCCACCCCCTGGAAGAACGCAAGGACAAAAGGAAATGATTTGAATGAATGTAATCATGTGAAATCTCATTATCAAAGTTCAAAATCCAGTAAATACAATTATGCACACCAACTACACAAGTCCAGATAGTGCACCAATCATTGTCCGTGGACCACTGGGCCCAAAATGCATGGGCGAAGCCCACACTAGATACCTGACTGGAAACGGAGAGAACACTGGAGGGGCATCAGATCGAAATGAAACAGGCACCTCAGGGGGAGGGGGGGCACCTCAGCCAGATGAACGCACTACGCCACTGCTGCACGAAGGGGCTCCATGCCCACTGCCTTATCCTGGGTAGTGCAAAGCCACAGTCTCACAAGTCTTTCCAGTGGGTGGTTTGCCCACTGCTTTATCCTAGGGAGTGCAAAGCCACAGTCGCTCAAGTCTCTCCAGTGGGTGGTTTGCCCACTGCTTTATCCTGGGGAGTGCAAAGCCACAGTCTCTCAAGTGGATGTCATTCTCCACTGGTTCTGGAGGGGGGCCTGGTGTCCAGAGTGCTTCATCCTGCCAAGGATTGAGGTAGTGGATGTATCTCTTCACTGGTTCTGGAGGGGGCCTGGTGCCCAGAGTGCTTCATCCTGCCAAGGCCTAAGGTAGTGGATGTCATTCTCCACTGGTTCTGGAGGGGGCCTGGTACCCAGAGTGCTCCAGGTGGCGGTGCAGTTGGCGGTGTTCACCGCCGTACAGGTTGGCGTGGACGTGGACAGAAGGTGTGACACTGGTCCCTCAGTCTGTGCCACCATGCCCTCTCCTGACCTGCCCTTCTGTTTTTGTCCCTTCCCCCCCTTTGATGGTGGCGCAGTTGTCTTGCCACTATCCCCTTTAGTTTTCGCTGACCCCTTGATGGCTGGTGGATTCGGCTTCTCCCTCCAGGATGTGGGCATCTTTTTCAGGTGGTGGAATGTCCTTGCCCTCGCTATGTGGCACACTGACAGCTCTGATGGTTGGCGCACTCCATGACCCCGCAGTTGCTTTCACCACTGTGCCTGGGGATGTGGTGGCTGAGGTGCTGGGCTGGGACCTGGAAAGCCTGGCCCTAGGGGAAGGACGGGGGGAGGCGTAGGGAAGAGGTCAATGTTAGCCAGGAAATGTTTTTTAGACACACTGGGACGGGTAGATGGAGGGGGTTTGGGAGTGGAGGAAGAGGTAGTGGTTGTAGGAGGTGTACGTCTGCTGAATTTGGGTGAAGGTGCATGGGCTGGAGGCTGTTGTGAGGTGGATGGCTGTTGGGTGGGTGTGTGCCTGCATGCATGCTGGTGATCGAGGTAGTGGCCTGGGATGTAGTGCATGCAGGTGTGTGTGGAGACGAGACTGGGTGGAAAGAGGGAGACATGGAGGAGGGGAACACAGTGGGTGAAGTGGATGTTGGTATGTGTGCATGGGTATGTTGCTTGTGTGAGTGCCTGTGGGATGTGTGGTGCTTATGTTTGCCTGAGCCACTCTTGTGTGTTGATGTGTGCGCATGCTGGTCTGATGGTGTGCTTGGGATAGGTAGCGGTACAGGGGATTGGGTCTGGGTGGAGGAGGTTGGAGGGGGGAGGCTGGACACAGGGACAATGGCTGCCACCAGTGCTGAGGCCAGATTCTGAAATGCTCTCTGTTGGGCTGCCTGGCCAGAATGAATGCCCTCCAGGTATGCATTTGTTTGTTGCAAATGCCTCTCAACACCCTGGATGGCATTCAGAATGGTAGACTGCCCAACAGTGAGGGATCTCAGGAGGTCAATAGCCTTGTCACTGAGGGCAGCAGGGCTGACTGGGGCAGGGCCTGAGGTGCCTGGGGCAAAGGAGGAGCCCACCCTCCTGGGTGAGCGGGCACAGGACAGATGCTGAGGGGCTGCTGGGAGGGTGGTGCTGGTAGGGGGGGTGGTGGCTGTACCTGTTGATGCGGTGGGCACAGAGGGGCCTGCCACCGCAAGGCAGCTCCCATCAGAGGAGGAGTCGCTGTCGCTGTTCTCTGCTCCTGTCTCTGCCGTGGAGCTCCCACTCGCCCTCCGTCCCACTGGTGGCTTCAGACTCCGTAGCTTCACCCTCCAGGGCCAAGTGGGATGCAGCTCCCTCCTGCTCCGGTGCCAATGCTCCTCCGCCTGATGATGCTATTGCACAAAAGAACAGGGAGACCACAAAAAAGGGGAGGGAAAGACAGAAGAAAGACATGTTCAGTGCATGCAACACCACTACCGTTGGCGGACACAACAGACAGTGACATGCCCATGGGGTATGAAGCCTAAGCCCAATTGCTGCACACCTGAAAGTCACAGGAGCCTGACTAGGTGTAGATGGCTCTTACCACTAGTGGGGTTGGGGTGCCACATAGCCTGCCTCAAAAGGGACCTTGCCTACCAAGATCGCCCTCGCCTAGGGGAACCTACTGCCCACCTCCCCCGCCCAGACACCTCGTAAGGCATGCCCCCTTGTGGCTGCTGTGATGCCCTCAAGCGCCCATCCAACTCCGGATAGGCCACCGCCAGGATCCGGAACATCAGGGGGGTCATGGTGCGACGGGAACCTCTCCCACGTTGGGAGGCCATCCCCAGCTGGGCCTCCGCCATCTTCTTGCTCCAGCGGTACAGGTCCTCCCATCTTTTACGGCAGTGGGTGCTCTGTCTGTGGTAGACCCCCAGGGTCCGGACGTCCTTGGCGATGGCACGCCAAATAGCCTTCTTCTGGTGGGCACTGACCTAGAGGAATGGTACAGGGGAAAGGACATTACTCACCCGGCAGGACTGTCATACTCATTGCCCACCAGTTCCCACCCATGCCATGACGCACATACACTCACCATCCTCACATGTAGGCCTCAGCCCCCCCCCCATGTATCCGCCAGCCACACCACTCAAAGCAGGCATTGCCCATTTAGCATGCTCACAGTGTACTCACCTGTTTGTCTGGAGGACCGTACTGTTGTGTGTACTGGGGGAGGACCCCATCCACTAGTTTCTCCAACTCCTCCGAAGTGAAGGCAGGGGCCCTTTCCTGAGAAACATGAGCCATGGTCGCTTCCAGACACAGGTCACAGCAGCACTTGCAGTGTAGGTCCTCTCCTGTTGAAGGTCAGGTATCAAGTGAGTGAACAGACAGAAAATGGCGGTCACGGCCGTGGCGGTGCGTACCGTCACCGCCGGCGTACATCATCATTGGCTCCTCGGACCCATAGGGCCCAATGTTAACCAATGCTGAATAGCGCTGCGGTCTTCGACCGCCCACCTCGACGGTGTACAATGCCAGCACAGTTACCTCATATCCCCTTGTCCCACCTTACAGGTCAGGCAGCCGCCATTTCAGGGGGCCACATGGCAATAATAACTGTGTCACACCTATCTAGGCCTGGAATACACACAGTTACAGGCACATTGCGGATTAATACATTTCTGCAAAATACATTTTGTGATACCTCAATGTTGGCTGACTCTGTGCTCGCTGTTCTCCTCCATAAGGCACGTCTGCTGGGGCAGGTGATGAGATGGCGGCATCCTCCGGTGTACAGACCCCTGGTGGACCTGTCGACAATGGAAGAGAGACACATCATAGTCACATACAGACTTGATCGTGCAACAATCCAGGAACTGTGTGCCCAGTTGGAGCCTGACCCGATGACAGCTATCTGCCACCCCACAGGGATACCCCCTCTAGTGCAGGTCCTGTCAGTACTCCATTTCCTGGCAAGTGGTTCCTGTCAAACAACAGTGTCCATTGCATCAGGGATGTCCCAGCCAATGTTCTCTAACGTGTTGTCCAGAGTGTTGTCTGCCCTGCTGAAACACATGTGCAGCTACATCGTGTTCCCTCAGGTGGAGGATTTGCCAACAGTGAAAGGTGACTTCTATGCCCTGGGACATATCCCCAACATCATAGGTGCCATTAATGGGACACATGTGGCATTAGTACCCCCACGCAGGAGTGAACAGGTGTAAAGAAACCGGAAGAGCTACCATTCGATGAATGTGCAGATGGTGTGTTTGGCAGACCAGTACATCTCCCATGTGAATGCCAAGTTTCCTGGCTCAGTGCACGGCGCTTACATTTTGAGGAATAGCAGCATCCCTTATGTGATGGGGCAACTCAAGAGGTACTGTGTGTGGCTAATAGGTGAGGTCAAGGACCCAATAATGTGTGAATAGGTGTCTGGTTATGAAGTTGTCCCTAAGGGTTAGTGTGTGTCTAAAAGTTGTCCCTCGATATTTGCAGGTGACTCTGGTTACCCCAACCTGTCATAGCTACTGACGACAGTGAGGAATCCCTGGACAATGGCAGAGGAACGCTACAATGAGGCACATGGGCGAACTAGGAAGCTGATCGAACGCACCTTCGGCCTCCTGAAGGCCAGATTCCGGTGCCTCCATATGACAGGTGGTTCCCTCTACTACTCACCAAAGAAGGTGTGCCAGATAATCGTGGCCTGCTGTATGCTGCACAACCTGGCTTTGCGACGGCAGGTGCCTTTTCTGCAGGAGGATGTGCCAGCTGGTGGACTTGTGGCAGCTGTGGAGCCTGTGGACAGTGAAGAAGAGGAGGCAGAAGAAGAGGATATCGACAACCGAAACAACATAATCATGCAATACTTCCAGTGAGACACAGGTAAAAAGATGTCACTGCCTCCCACATCTCATACTATTGTTGGAGCTAGCGTAAGTCTGCCATTTTCACTCAGTGTATGGACCCTGACTTGTCACTTTGCCTTTCCATTTCACAGATGTGGCTCCCACTTTGTGCCCAATGCTATATTTCCTCCTGGTCTATAGCTATGTTACATTGGTAAGTGAACAAGTAAATTGACATTGCTATATTTCATGGTTATTGCAATTACACATTTGTGAAAGCACAGACTGACTCCAGATTGTTTTGTGATTGAGGTGTGTTAATTTCTGTGCTAATAAATGGAGGGGGTTGTAAAATGGGCTGGGGTGATGGTGGAGGAATGTCCATGGCGGAGCCCAGTCTATTTGTTTCACAGGTGCATTGTCCAAAGGGGCATAGGAAGTGGAGCAATGTCAGTTTAAGGATGGACAAGGTGACATTCAGGGCGGTCTCATTTCCTGGTGGGGGGTCTTGGCAATGTTCTCTGTCTTGTTCCTGGATCTCAGGGACCGTTTGCGGGGTGGTTCTCCATCTGCAGGGGATGGGGTGGCTGGTGTCGTGTTCCTGTGGCGGTGCCTACTGTCCACTAGCACCGGCGGAGGTGGAGGGCTGTTCATCATTGAAGCTAGTGTCAGGGGCCCCTTGTTGTGCCACTGCGTCCCTCCTGATGTTGACAAGGTCTGCCAGCACCCCTACAATGGTGGCCAGGGTGTTGTTAATGGACTTCAAGTCCTCCCTGATCCCAAGGTAGTGTTCCTCCTGCAGCCGCTGGGTCTCCTGAAACTTGGCCAGTACCGTTGCCATCGTGTCCTGGGAATGATGGTAAGCTCCCATGATGTTGGAGAGGGCCACGTGGAGAGTGGGTTCCCTGGGCCTGTCCTCCCCCTGTCACACAGCAGTCCTCCCAGCTTCCCTGTTGGCCTGTCCCCTGAACCATGTGCCCACTGCCCCCAGGTCCCTGATCGTCCTGTGTTACTGGGGTTGCCTTGGTTCCCTGTAGTGGTGGACACACTGCTGATTGACGTGTCCTGGGGACAGAGGGATGGGCCCACTGGGTGGGTGCTGTGCTGGTGTTTCCTGAGGGGGGAGGCTCTGTGGTGGTTTGTGACTGTGTCAGGGGAACCGACTGTCCCGAGGTCCCAGATGGGCCGGGCTGGTCATCTTGATCCAGTTGTGCAGAGCTGCTGTCATCACTGTGGGTCTCTTCTATGGGGGGACTGGATATGTCTGGCACCTCCTGTCCGGTGACGTTGAGTAGGGGTCCTGTAGGGGTGTAAAAGCATGATTATTGCATCTGTGTGTGCCATCGTGTGCAATGGGTGAGTGACCCTGTACTCCAGTGCTTGCATTCTTTCCTTGGTCCTTGTGTGGTAGTTGGTTTGGGGTCTGTGTGGGTATCTGTAGTGGACATGCTTTGGTGATGGGTGTCCATGCATTGGTGTTACATGCAGGGCTTGTTTTTGGGATGTGTGGTTTGTGTTGGTGGGGTATACGTAGGTTGTTGGGGTGATGGGTGTGAGGATAAGGGTGGGGTATGTGATGGCATGCAGGTAGGGTGGGGGATAAAGCAGTAAAGATTTGCCTTACGGGAGTCCAGTCCTCCTGCTACTCCTGCGAGGCCCTCAGGATGCAGTATTGCCAAGACTGGCTCCTCCCATGTTGTTAGTTGTGGGGGGGAGGTGGGGGTCCACTGCCAGTCCTCTGTACTGCAATCTGGTGTCTGGAGACCACGGAACGCACCTTCTTCCGTAGGTCGTTCCACCTCTTCCTGATGTCATCCCTAGTTCTTGGATGCTGTCCCACTGCGTTGACCCTGTCGACAATTCTCTGCCATAGCTCCATCTTCCTTGCAATGGATGTCTGCTGCACCTGTGATACGAATATCTGTGGCTCTACCCGGACGATTTCCTCCATCATGACCCTGAGCTCCTCCTCAGAGAACCTGGGGTGTCGTTGAGGTGCCATGATGTGGTGTGGGTGATGTGTGAGGTGCTGTCTGTTGTGATGTGTGAGGGGATGTGTTGTGTGTTGTTTGATGTGCGTGAAGGTTGTGTAAGTGATGGTGTTGTGTGTCTGTGGATGCTGGTGGTGTCTCTCTGGCCTGCTTTCAAATTTCTGGTAGTAAGGGTTTGTGGGTAATGTGGGTGTGTGTTTTATATTGGATTGGGTGTGTGGGTGTGGTGTGTGTATGTGTATCAGGTGTGTGTATTTTGAATTGTCCAATGTGGTGGTGTTTTGTATATGTGTGTGTATTTTGAGCGCGGCGGTGTGTACCGCAAATGGTTTACCGGGGTTGAATGTCCGCCGCGTTTATTCGTGGGTCATGATAGTGTGGGCGTATTCCTGTTGGCGTGACAGTGTCGGTTTTGTTATCACCAGTTTATCACTGACCTTTGGTGTGGCGGACTTGTGTGGGTGTCTATATTGTGGCGGATTCCGAGCTGTGGGTCGTAATACCTGTAGCGGAATTCCACGGCCGCAGCAGTATGTTGGCAGTCTTCTGCACGGTGATAAGCGGGATTTACCGCCAGGGTTGTAATGAGGGCCAAAGTTTGGTATTCTTCAGTGTTTTATAAGTGTTGAATTGTTGTTCATTTGTTACAAATTTTAATTGGGCACCTCACGGTAGCAAGGTTCATGCATACTGTTGTAAGCACCTAGTAACACATGAAATGGCATTGAATTGGAATTTGTGCTGTGTTTGAATGTCAATTTAACTTACCCTTACTTAGAAAGTGATTAGATGTGTAATTGTGTTAGCCACAGCTACGAGGTAAGTGTATTTGTTGGAATAGTAAAGATGTTATATGGTTCCTACAGATATAGTAGGAATGTATATTAGACCAGCTCAAACTTCACAATATAGATTCAGTCCACATATACACACAGTGAGTATTGTTGTATCTCGGCTACCTCAGTGTACCGCATCCAACCCCCCAACAGACCAAGGAAAGATGTTGTTGGCAACCTTGAACCTGACACCCTGATTCCCAAGGAATCTATGGAAACAGATCTAAACCTTTTGTTAGTTACTCTTGTATGCCCAAGGTAAACACAAGAAAGATATGAAAAGTATTTTCAAAACATTTATTGAAATGATCTTATTCTTGTATAAAAGCATGTGCTGCAATTATTAGAAAGATGAGACATACTACGGTAATCAGTGTTGTTAAAATGGTGAATAATATTAACAATTCATCCATGGCAATTGTTGCTAAGGTTTGTGTACTCGTATCTGTATCTAATACTATATTAAAGAAAGCATAGTGGAAGTACCCTCTGGCAGATCATTTGGGATACTCTAAGCCGGGATAGTCTAAACCCATACCTTGGTGTTAAGTGTCTGGAAGCCAAAACAGGTTATCCTCCCTGGCAGGATGAAGGTTAAAGCCAGCAGGGCTGCATCTCAGTCACACTCCACAGAGGTTCCATGATAGTCCCAGCATAGAAGTACTCTGCTGAATCACAGCACTGAAGGTATTTATGTAATAAAGTAGAGTTTGTCTCATACGGTGAGAGATACGCAGAGCAGCTCATTCATTTTGTCTAGCTAAAATGAAGTGTTTCCTAACAAGCACACTAAAAAGCAAAATTACATCGTGTTCTAAAATTTGTAACACTTTAGCTAGCTGTACAGACTACGAAATGTCAGTGCTTATCAGAAATGTACATACAGCGCATTGACACACTGAAGTGTGGCAAAGGTTAATACGGAAAGGAGATGTCAATTTACGAAGCTGAATCTAAAATGGCAACTGCATGCAAGCCACGCAACAAAGATATTACTGCTAAAACTACAAAAATACAAGAGAGAGGAGTAAATATCCAGCAATATGAAGATCCAAATAGACTTTCTCTGGAGTTCTACTGGCAAAGTAACCCAGATGATTTAAATTCTCAAACACGGGGCAAATTGCAAATTTTTCTTACCAAGTAATTTCCAGAATTTTCACTAATTACAGTAAACAGCATTATGTCATAGTCATAATTAATATTGCTAAAAAATAAAAAGTAGTAAATTGTAACTTTATTCAAACCACAGAGTAGGTCAAACTGTGCAGCGCACACATTTTCTAAGGCATCTTCAAAATTCATATGAGATTTCTCTATCCTATTTACAACAATTAAACACCTCCTTATGGCACAAGCAACATCAAAAGGTTGCATGCTATATACATCATATTGCATCCATCCTAGACCCAATTGCATTTTTCTTAAAAATCAATATCTAAAAAGATAAAATGTAAAAACAGTCATTTAATACATATACTTAACAACAACACATGTCTAAACCACAATTACAGTTCCTGTTAGCATCTCAAATATTTAACTTTCTCCATGCCAGTGAAATAGCCAGAATGTGCGCCTGGCAATAATTTTGAATTGTTCAACTGCATTGTCAGGTTTGGTATATAATACAGGTACACAAATGAAACAGTATTTTTGCAGGTGTCTCTAAGGAGGAACGTAGAGTTCTGAGAACTCAGATAGCCCTTTTAGCTATGAATATAGTGGCATTGCATTTGAAATCCTGTATATTATAATATTACACAAGTATTTGCAAGTGCCCCTTTACTCGTCCTGCCCCCACACTTTCGCTATTACAGATATTTTTTGCACACAGTGTTGACACTTTTGTTTTACAGGATATTTATTTCTGTCAAAAATGCAAAGTTAATGAAGATGCAATGGAATTCCATAAATTGAACTTAGTTTCTATTCTTACTGCTTGATGCATATTATTGAAGGGTAGTCACAAAAGGTTTCTAGGACATTTACTTTCCAGATTCCTCGAATCATACCTGGAGTCTAGGCTTAGCACCTTGACCCTGTATAACAGCAATTGGGGATCCTGGGCTTTGTAGGTTAAGAGGATGGGTTTTGGATGGGGGGTCCTCAAAGTGTCTTTTAAATTTCTTAAGCCCGCCCACCATAGACAGGGCATGGGTTTCTAAGATATTTAAGTGCAGTTTCAATTGTAAATGTTAGTTACATTTCATACACAGATATTTATAGAAGGATGCCTCCTTCACAATTTTATCTCCAATTGCTCACTTAAATGGTTTATTGTTTTACCTATCACCAACGTGTTGGTTTTTCCATATTAAGAGTTAGTGTATTGGCCTGACAATACTTGTTGAAAGCATTAAGTTTCCTTTGCTAACCCACCTGTGTTACATCCAGGACAACAAGACCATCAACATAAAGTATACATGGTATGTACTGCCCTCTTATACATGGAGAGAATGAGTGAGTAACCTGAAGGGTTGCAGATATTTCTTTGAGGAGCAGTGCAAAAAGAATAGCACCAACACACAGCCTATTATTGATTACGATGTTCTGGGAAAGTGAGCCCAACTCATCAAACACTACTTTGGCTGAGTTGCCATGATGTACCTCTTGCAGAATGCCCCTCAAACCACTTTAGATTTTCATGCTATGTAATTTTTTCCAAAGAATGGCACAATTTACCGAAGTCGAAGGCTGCCCGAAAATCATCAAAGTAGCAAGAAAAAATTCTGCCTAATTTCTATGGGTTTTGGAGCCATCACCCAAAGAGCAAAACAGTGGTTGATTGCTAAGGGCCTTCTCTAAACCCACCTTGTTTAGTAGGTACTAGGTCATGCTCATCAATCCAAGTTTTCAGGCATTCTAAAATAACTTTTGAATTAATATTTACTCCTACATGAAATGGTTAATGAGGTGTTAATTTTTGGGATAAGTAGGATCATCCCTTTTCAAAATTGATCTTATTATTGCCCCTTTCCTCCAATTACTGGGGAAGACCTCACATATGTAGATGCCTTGAAAGCTGTAGTCATGAATTGTGGTGACCAGTCCATATTGATTTTTATTGTAACTGCCGGCATGTTATCTGGGCCCGCTGCCCTTGACAAATTAAGCTTTGGAAATTATCATTTTTACAGGCTTTCCCAATAAATAGGAAAGGACTTTCTCATCCAGGGTAAAACCTTCCCTGATAAATTTTTCTTTTTCACTTGTGCAGATCAAGAGATAATTGACCCAGGGATCTTTTGGCACTTTCAAAACTAGAACATTTTTTTTCTTGTGACCCTTTTTGCACCAATTTTCAGTATGTCTTCATATATCTCGATCCCAGCACCACCAGCATTTCATCCCAGTTTGAATTATCTATTGGTTCCTTATTTTTGTAACTAAAGCAACATACTTAGCCTTATATTTCTTTTTGTTTCAACTACTTCTGCAGCCCTGCCCCTTTTTTTGCTTTTACATTGTCAGTTTTCTTTTTAAATCTTGACATTGGACATTAAACCACCCAGTACACCCAGTACTCCTAGGGCCTTTTGTCTTTAATGCTACTGTCAGTCATTTGACTGCTCTTTGAACTCTCCTTAAGTACCACTTTAATGTCTTCTGCTGATTTTACTCATGTCTGCTCAGTTCTATAGAAATGTGTGCTAATGCTTCAAGATGGGCATCATCAATTTTTGTTACCTTGTGTTTCAGATAATTACTGTTCATGGTATTGTTTGTTCCAGTGCCTTGTTGCCAGATTTAAACCTACAGTTAAGGGCCAATAATCACTACCTTCTTACTGTTGCATCTCAAAGGTTTTTACATAATTCAGGCCCTCAATACGACTTTGGCGGTCAATTTCATTGAGCGCCAAACCAAACCTGCCATTCGACCACCAGTGCTGACGGTGAGCAGACCAACATATTACGAGTGGTAGCTGCTCACCGCCATTTTTGAGTTGGAAAGCAGCCATCATTTGTTCTGGCAGTTGGCAGTGCAGAGGCTGTTCCCTCGCTAACACCGCCACACCAGCATGTCTCCGTCCCCTGTATTATGCGGCGTAATACTGCTCGGCGATGTCCTGCTGGCGTGGCGGTGAGGGAAGACCGCCAGGACCCATCCCCTCCCAGGTGTCCTTCTCGCCTCAGAAGGTAAGTGGGCATCTGAAAGTGGAGGGCATCTGTGTTTGGGTGAGTGTGTGCATGTTGTGCATGTGTATGGGGGTGTCTGAGTGGATGCATGTGAGTGAGTGGGGGTATCTGAGTGGATGTATGCATGTGCTGCATGTGTTTGCATGTGCGTGCATGCGTGCATGAAGGTGGGGTTTGTGAGTATGTGGATGGGTGGGGGGACGTGTGCATGTTTTGGGACATGTGTGTATGTGTGTGCTGGCGACAGGAATGGAGATTCCTGTCGCCGGGTGCGTGACCGCCAAGGTTTTCGTGGCTGGGTGACCGCCACGGAAACCCTGGAGGTTTACAATCTTGTAATCCAGATGGCTGCCTGAGGCGTACCGCCTGAGGGCCCGGTGGAGTTGTAGAAGTTTGGCTTCGGCCAAATCCCACAACTCGTAATACGGCTGTCTTCACTGTCGGCTCCGTGGTGGTGAGACCACCACGGCATGTCTGGGGGTCTCTAGACTGCCAGAGTCGTAATGAGGACCTCAGTCTCAATACTGAATGAACATGTAGTCAATGGGGGCTTTCTGGTTAACTTGGAGAAATGTTTGTTTAGCTGGAGATTTGGACACCTTCATCCCATTGAAACAGTAACCCCCCCACCCCCTTATGCTAGAATTTTTTGTAATTGACATAAAAATGTCCAATTACGGCAATGTGGGAATTTGACAGTAGGCTTAATATATTCAATGGAATTTCTCTCAAAACACCATCCTTCTGAGTTAGATAAAGTCACAAGTTGAAGTCCCCATAATTACTGTTTAAGGAAACAATAACAAATACGCCAAAGGTGATTGTATGTTGAAAGAAATGTGGCTCCACAGTAGCCTCTGGTTCAACAAAGAGCTAAAGCAGCGACCAAACATAACTATTGGGGTACTTGGATGGGCACAGGCATTATGCCAATGAACCAAATCTTCAAACATGGAAACATCATTCCAGAATTGCCAATTAAAGAACGCAGCATTCCACTCTCAGAAATACAAATTGACAAAACTAAATTTTTCAAAATATAAAAAGGACTAGAGAACATCTTTAACACAGAAATACAGACAAACCCAAATCAATTGAGAATGCCCACCAAAGTCACCAACCAGTGAAACTATTTATTGCAATACAAAGAATACTTTCCAAAATCTCTATTCAAACATGGCCAGAAAACCTAGGGATTACTCTACCTGAACGAATTCAAAAACTGGTCTGGTAAGAGTCCACAAAATGTTCATTTTTCTGCATCTATTACTCAGTCTGTCTTCTTGATTCTATATCAAGCCTTATGGCTACCTGAAAGATTCCACAAAGCAGGGCCAAAGTTGATGACAGCGGCTTATAGTAGCACAAAAAATGTGCACATACAAAAATATGCATGGGCCACAGTTGGAGGAAAAAATGCACTTGTTCATGAGCCTAGAAAGGCACTCAAACCAAATGTCTTGACAGTTTGGTGACAATAGTACTTCAGAGGATCACTGTAATGTGGAAGCCACTTGAACCCACAAAAACTTGCTCAGTGGTGCAATGTAATATGCTCATTGAATAGACTCGACCACAGCATTTTAAACTCACAACAAGCTAAAACCAATAAAGAGAAGCATTGGTACCAACTGACAGAATACCTGATCTCTTGCACTACGCAGCAGGTGAACATACATATGAGCACTAAAAGAGAGGAACTGATATAAATACATTATAGTTTTCTCTAGATTGTCTTTTTCAGTAGGCAGGCAGAGGCTTATACCCTTTCTCCTCACTAAGCTGAAGCTTACCAATCCTCTCTTTTTTGGAAACATTTCTTTCTTCATCTAAACCCCTAGGTTATGTTTATGTGCTCTGCATGAGCTCTATATGTGAATAAAAATATCTAACAATGTTTTTGCTACTCTCGACAAGTTCTAGTTCAGTCCGTTTAAAGAAGAAATCCATAACAGGAATTATGCATTTGATATTATCTCCAAGATGCACATGTCAACGGTTGCTACTGCTATCGTCTCCCAGGTCATCTGGGGACATCTGTTTGGGCACAATAGAGGCCTCAAGGCTTTCTAAGTCTCAACTGAAGATTTTCACATAATGCAAGCTTTTACAGCACTCAAATTTTACATCAACCCCAACCCACTGAAAAGTATCATTATAGTTATTTATTTATTTAGTCATTATTTTTTAATTTATTTATGCATTTATTATTTAGCTATTTGTAGTCTCAAAGGCCCTTCATCACATAAATAAATATTTTATTGCTTAGAATTGATTGTAGAACAATCTATTGTTCCTAATTAAGACACAGACAAACATTGCTAAGTTTGTTTCTCAATTTCCAAAATGGCCCCTACACACTCTTTGATTTTCCAGTTCTTATTATATACTGCTTCCCACCCAACCTTTTCAATTGCATCATTCACACTTCCAAAAATTGTTGACACCACATGTTTGTCCTACTCATCTTCCTTGCATTTATCCATTGGAATCTGCATTCTTGACAAAAAGAATTGGCTGCTATGTCCTTGGCTCCAGGAATATATACAGCTTGATATGCATACTCTTGTAACCTACCAGGCAAACTTTAAGTCTTATCAAAGTTTACACCATAGCCTCAGTGATCACTTTCATAAGAAGATTGTGATGACTTCTTGGAGTAGATGTACTCCCCTAAACAAGATGCCTGAGGTACTTGATACCCAAGACACAAAGCAGACTCTCACAGTCAAAAAAAATATTAGATTAGTGGTAGTGCTGAATGATAAAGACCTCGATGCAAATGCTATCAAACTAGCGCCTTTTGTAATAATATTTTTTCTTCGAAATTAAACCCTCATGGAAACGTAGGCACTGCTAATTGCACTTTTTAGCATTTGGAATGGTACTTTACACTTACCCCCCACACCGTAGTAATGTAATATTCATCTTCAGGAGTTTCTTCAATTGATATGTCTTCTCTGAAAATGCACACATTTTCAGTAAAACTCAGTCACCCTAAAGGGGCATGTGGCTTCCCAAGTTAATTTAGTTTGGAGTAGGAATAGTAAATTTAACCCCTTTAATGCCCAACACCTTCCCCAATTTGGTTTAGATTGAAGTGGGAATATAAATGTCACCTCTTTAGTGTCCAATACCTTCCCTAAATTTGGTTAGATTAGGATGGGAATAGTAAATGTAATCCATTTGGTGTACAACATCTTCCCCAGTTTGGGTTAGATTGGAGTATGAATGGTAAATGCCACCCAATTAGTGTCCAGCACCTTCCTGAAGTTGGTTTAGATTGGATTGGGAATAGTAAATGTCACCCTTTTAGTGTCCAAGATTTTCCCCAAATTTAGTGTGATAGAAAGATGTCAGACATCATTTTAATTGTTTTTACATATCTAATTCATTGCAAAGTTTTACATTTTGAGATATATTTTTTTCAAGAAAAAGCTAAAATAGTTATGGAGTGAAGTAAATAAAAAACAAAAAAAATTCAAATGTAAAAAACAGGAGTAAATCATATTTTATACATATTTGTATAGTCTTTATTTTCAAATGTTATTTTCCATTGATTATAAATGTTAAATATTTTTCACGTGTTCTTTAATACATTTTGTACATTATTTCAGCATAATCTTTATTAATATATATTAATTGTATATATTTTATGGTATAATTTATTTAATATTTCACATTTTTTTAAACCGATTTTACAACATTGTTTGACATGTTTAACATTTGTAATAATTGTTTTACATTTTCTTTATATTTATTAAACAATTTTACTATATTTCTATTGGGAGATAGTATTTTGTAAAATTTTATTCATCAGCCATTTTATTTTACTACCAGCTTGTATTTTGTAGTCTATTGGGGTTTTTTGGGTCTATTTTCCAGAAACCAAATCACGGTTAGCTGCTGCTGAGCTACTCAGAGCGGGTAATTCCTTTTTTAAGGATCTTTTCAGGGTTTTCAGGTTAGGGGGGATTTACGATGCATGTTTTAAACCTTGAGTTTAGTGTTGTTTTAGAGTTTTTGGTGTATTTAGGTGTGTTTTGTTATTGTTTTGCACTATTTTGTTGTCACTTTTAAAAAAAAATTGTTATGTTAATGTATGAATCTGGTATGTTAAATTATATGATGCTACTTATGTTCTGATGATTAAATATTATATCTGCGTATATTTGGGACAGTAATGTATTGTGCAGGTGGTTCTTTAACATTTGTTTTGCAAGTTTTTGTAAACAAATGATTAATATGGTAATTTGGAGTTAGATTTTTTTTTTTTTAAAGGAAATCAGTTTTGGTTTATTAATAGCCAATTAATTTTACTTAGATTTAATTTGTTTGGGCTTACAGGAGCAGTTCTTTTTTTTTTTCAAACACTTCAGATTTTTCTTATGGAACCCACAGACTTTTGATTGCTTTGCGGAACTTCAATTGGATTGTTTACATTTTTGCATTTTTTTATTTTATTAATCTTTTTGTGGATTACTATTTTTTTGTGTGGAGATGGAGAAAGATCTGCAACTACAAAAGAATAAGTTTATTTTTTTACTTTTGTTGTGGGTGTAAAATGTGATCATGTCGTTTATAGTTTGGTTCTGTTATTATATGAAAATGCTTGGAGTATGTGTTGTGTGTATTTGATGTGATGGATTGAATTTTATTTTAGGTCAGTTAGTGCTGTATTTAAAAAAAAAAAAATCAATATATTTATTTAATTTATATCAGTGTTTATTAACTTTGTGACTTTATATAATTGTTTCACAGATGTAAAAAATTATTTATATCATTATTTTAAAAAATACGATTTGGTTTGTTGTTTTAGTTATTGTAGTTTTTGAGGTTCTTTGTAAGTTAATATGTATTTTAGAGGATTGGTTTGGCTATCATTTCTAAGTAGTGCACTCCTTTGTTATTTATGAAGTGTTTTACTTTAAATTGTAGCATGTCACATATTCTTTTAATTTGGTAGGTTTAGGGCAAATTTGACTAACGGATTATTCTATTCTTAGTTCTTGGTAGCTTTGCTCATTTTGTATTCCTTTGATAAATTTGTATAATGTAGGTTGAGTTCTGCCTAGTATGGATTGAAATACATTGTGCCATCCTTCCACTGTATTGTTTGTTGTGCCAGGCCATTGTCATAGACATTCCACCATGGTGTCTGGAATTTGGCTTGGTGTCTGTGTCGAGAACGATGAAGTCTGCCAATCCAAGTGTCTTAAAAACAGTCCATTATAGGACTAAGGACCTCATTACGAGTTTGGCGTTCGGGCGACCAAACCCCCATTTTGGCAAGCCTAAAAACACTGTGATGTTGGCTGTCTTCCAGACTGCCCTATTACGACTCATACAGGCAGGACTGCCAACCACCCGCCAAAAAACGCAGACCGGCAGCACCTGGGAGGCCTGGAAACAGGCGGTCCGACCTACAGCACCAACAGCACCACCACCCAGCACTGACCATATTACAAGCACCCAGTCGCCGTGGCAGACCCCCATGGTGGTCAGCCAATGGCGGTCTGAACCACAGTAGTCTGTGGTCACCAAAGTAATACACAACTGCACATTGAATGAATTTTAAAACACACAGTTGACGCACGTTGCCACACTAGACAAACCTGCAAAGGACACTATAAAACACACACCTTCACAGACCACAATCCTTTGCATTTACACTGCTACACACAGAAGCTAGAGTGATTTTGGTTCCACACACTACAGATACTAGAAACCACTTTTTGCACCATCCCATACAACACCCTGCACACACTTTTGTCCAGCCACACCTTTTAGTACTTCCCCCTATTTAGTAAGTCACTGTCACCCATTTTCTTCCACCATGGCACATTTAAAAAGTCCTCATTTCTCAAAAGATGAGTAAAGAGTCATGGTTGATGAAATTATAAGAGTAGAGCCACAATTGTTTAGAGTACAAGACCAGCACACTCCTCTCAGTAGGAAAATCAAAATGTGAGACAGGATCGTCAACAAAGTAGGCACCACCCTGCGCACAAGGGAGGACCTTAGGAAGAGGTGGAACTGCCTCCGGTGCTAGGTGCTTTCCCTGGTCTGCAGGCACCAGCTGCAGGCCAAGAAGACTGGCGCGGCCCTCCCACTGCCCCATTTCATCTCTTTTTCTGGGAGGAGAAGGTCTTGGCCATCCTGCATCGTGAAGGGTTGACAGGAAAACCTGAGGGAGTGGACTCTGGTAAGTCACAACAAAAAAACGGTCACAAAAATGCCATGTCATGCATGCCCACAGCTCACCTTTTGCTACTTTTACTGTCACTCCACCCACCAGCCCAGTGTCCACCAGTCCAAAGATCTCCATTTGGCCACTCACATTTGAAGTGTACTCACTTGGGGAAATGACAGGAGGCACTGTTTCACTAACTCAAAGCACCATTCCAGTGCCCTCTCCTCCAAAGACTACTGTCTGGTAACTCACACATGAAGTACACTCACCTGGGGAGATAATATTTGTATGATGTGTTTAGTACAGGGACTGACATGATGCCAATTCCCATTAGGTCCTGTTTCTGTAACTCCAAACACCACCACATTCCCCTGTTTGTCAACTCACAAATGAAGTATATTCGGCTGGGGGGAGAATATTGAAAAAGTGTGTGAACGAGCTGAAATAACCTAACTGCAACTCACAGGAAGCACTGTGTAAGCAACTCAAAACACCAGAACAGTGTTCATTCGTCAAAAGACTCATGTTTGGTAACCCTCAATGTAGGTTTACTCATCTGGGAGGATACCATTTGTATAGTGTGTGTGTAGTAGAGGGATTGATATGACTGCCAAGGCCAGGAGTGTCCTTTACTGTTACTTCACTCACCAGCTCGGTGTCCTCTCCGCCAAACACTCCTGTTTGTTAACTCACAAATTAAGTGTATTCACCTGGGGGGATAACATTTGTATAGTGTGTGTAATACAGCGACTGACAGGACTGCATAGGCCAGCAGGCCTTGTTTCTGTAACGACAAACACCAGTACAGTGTTCTCTTGTCCAGACACCCCTCTGTCTTAACCCTCTATTGAAGTGTACTCACCTGGGGGGATATTTTTAAAGTGTGTTTACTAGAGAGAATGACATGAGTGCAACTCCCAGCAGTCCTTGCTTCTGTAACTACGAACACCAGTCCAGAGTTATCGTGTCCAAAGACCCCCTGTTTGGCAACTCACTCCCACATGAAGTTTACTCACCTTGGGGGATTCCATTTGTCAAGGATTGGGGAGTAGTGAGAGTGACTTGACTGCAACTCCCAGGAAGCACAGTGGTCACATGCCTCAGTGCATCTGTTAGTGAACTCTCAAATGAAGTTTATTCGCCTGTGTATTTATCAATTATATGAAGCAGTGAGAGTGACATGACTGATAAAGCCAGGAGTCTCTGTCTCTCTACCTCCAAACACAAGTCCAGTGTTGACACGGGTAGTGAGTGGTGAGAATGCCGCACTTCCGTTCCGTTACAATTCTTGTTGAGGTAACGCAATAGGTTGGATGAGAGAAAGAGGTGCCTCTTGGTCAGGTGCCCCACTACCCAGGTAGGCACAGAGATTAGTGTATCAAGATACACAATAACAGTAAGTACAGGTAGACCAAGGCACACAGAGAAGTAAAAGTTCAACAATGTTCATGGGATGAAAGTAGAGCCCAAGTACAACGAATCCAAAGGCGAAGAGTTAAACGATGATTCCGGGTAGGTGTAAAAGGTAGAGTCTTTATTCACGGGTTTGTATCGTCTTACAGGAGACAGCCAACACGTGTTTCGTCACACAAGTGACTTTATCAAGGCTGTGAAGAAGTAATAAAAATATACCAATATATACAGTTGGTCTGAATATATGAAATTTGCAAAGTTTTTTTACACAGTGGGTGTTAAACCCGTAATCACCAATGAAAAAAGATGCATGTGAGATTAGATACAAGTGAGAAAACAGTCATGCGGCACGGCAAAAGCTGGATGCTGTTATGTTGAACCGAACACAAGTGCGAGTTAAAGCAAAGTCTATTATTGTATGCCTATAAAAATAGTGAATATATATTGAGGTGAACCCAAACATCAGTAAGATAGAAAGCAAAGAGGTAAGGTTACCACAGTGACAACAGTGATTATATTGGTAGAGTGAAGTATAGTACCAAATGTGAGGGTTTAGCCCGAGACAGCGCTCATAGAGAGTGGCAAGGTAGCCGGAGAGGGAATGAGTTCAGAAATGGGGAAAGAAGAAGGGGGAGGAACACGTGATAAGGGGTAGTAAAGAAATTGCTAAAAAGGTAAGTCATAGAGAACCATACCTGGGCCCGTCCGGCCAGAGGCACAAGAAGACAGTAAATTCAGTAAATGTAGACACGGAGATTTCCAGTGGTCGAGTATATGGTGATATCAGAGCCCTGATAAGCCCAAAGTGTAACCTGAATTGGGTAAACAGAGTTGTAGTAAAAGAGGTTGTAGGGGTTGGAATCTCCAAAAAATGGCCTGTGGCGTAGGATAGTTTGCCAAAAATTAGAAAGAAAAAATTTGACTGCTGGTAGGCGCAATATTGTGCTAATATGTAAGTACGAGGTAATATTATCCATGCCCTTAAAAAATGTATAGTAAGACTGAACCAATGTAAGGCATTAGATGTCAGCGTGTCCGTAAACTTACAGTGAATGGCGGGCAGATTCATCAACAATAAATACTAGAGTGAGCCGCCGTTGCATAGGGGTAGATAACACCACCTTGGAAAGTAAAAGCAAAAAGCTTACTTGTATTTCAATCGGATATGTCAAAGACCGAGTTGTAGCAAGTACGAAAGTCGGTTTGCAAAATATTGTTTATCTAAGTATGGTGAGTGGAAAAAAGTGAAAAAGAACCCTCCAGTGGTATGTGCCACGTTGGGAGGGTCCCGATTACCTGAATGTTGGTCCGTGAGTGTCTAGTTCAGCGAGGCGAGTCCGTAGCTCAACGACGCGCGTTCGTTTTGAACTCGATCACAAAGGGTAAAAATAGAAGAGGGACTAGGCTAAACAATTGTAGGGAGGTGGATGGCCAGAAACACAGGAAAAAGGAAGTGAATGTCGGCGGCCATATTGGGAAGGATACGAATATATTAGAAATATGGTAAAAAACATATATGATAATAAAAGAAAAATAACATAATAAAAAAGACTGAGCAAGGATTAAGAGAATTGAAGTAACAGGAAAGAATATGAAAGAACAAGTCATTATAAATAGAAGTCAATATAAGTGGACAAATGGAAGAAGTGAAGAAAGGAAAAGAGGATAGTATGTATTGTAGTATCAAAGAAGTGAGGATAGTGGAAAAGTATGGTGTGTGTAGAACACCGAGAGAATCATTGTGGAAACGTATATGTACTGCGGGATAAATATAGTATATACAATATTGGACACGGAGTAATAAGGCAAAGGTAACAGCGTAAAACATTGGAAGAGTTTGTAAGTTCCGTGGTTATAGACACAATAGGAAAAGCAATTTATACTGATGGTAGACACAACAGTGTTGAAATATTACAGGCCAGGTTTCTCTGAGTCAATCAGATATCCTTAATGGTTACCAACTATATGTGAAAGACAAAAAAATGAGGAAGCTCATTAGGGACGAGAATGACTACAGTAGTGGAAGAATATACACATTTGCACGAAAATTTGACCAGGTCAATAGAGAAACCACCACCGTACAAACTAGATTCACCACTCCGACTGAGTCCATCTCCGGCAGTCTGTCTGACGTCTCCAATCTTTCCAGTGATAGCACAAGCCTTTCCTTAGACAGGCCCTCTGACAACACCACTCACGCAAATGCCTCTCACCAACCTAATGCTTTTTTAGAGGAACTAGGCCGATACAGGAAAGGGATTCGGCAGAACTTCAACAGACAAGGCCAAAACAGAAACGCACCAGGAGGGGAGGGTTCAGACACAACAGTAAACACAAGAGAAAAAATGACAACCCGTTCTATCTCGAAAACACAGAAATCTTGAGCAAGAAATCTGAACAGGCCTCTCTAACCACATTAGACAACTCCGTACAGGTCATTAACTTACCTAGCGCTTGTCTGTCTGTACATGAAATAAATGTTCTGAAAAAAAGGATTGGGCTTCTGTCCTACTTCCACACCTGATTATACTAATTTACACGTCGATCTCTTTAAATTTGTACGTAATCTCAAACTGAAGAAATTCTTCCACAATAAAGTAACAACCAACAGGGACTCACCTAACCCAACACTACCATGCAACAGATCCATCAAGGATCTGCAAGATATACAGACAGTACTCTCACTTGACAACCCATCCCTGTCTGCCAACTGTCTGGACGAGTTATTAACCCAACTTGACGTTCCATCTAATCTTGAGCTGAACAGTGGACTCAGACCAAAATCTACTTTTGTGCCGATACTACCCCCGGACAACTGTATCGATGTCTTCTACAAGGCAGTGAGTACTGACCTTTTCCAACTAGAAGACAAACTCGGGACACACAAGTGTAGACATAACAAGAATCTGACACAGAAAGAAACCTTAGCCCTACAAGGTCTTTCAAAACGTACAGACTTAGAGGGTCATTCTGACCCTGGCGGCCGGTGGCCGCCAGTGCCACCGACCACGGGAGCACCGCCAACAGGCTGGCGGTGCTCCAATGAGCATTCTGACCGCGGCGGTTCAGCCGCGGTCAGAAGCGGAAAGTCAGCGGTCTCCCGCTGACTTTCCGCTGCTCATTGGAATCCTCCATGGCTGCGGAGCGCGCTCCGCAGCCATGAGGATTCTGACCCCCCCTACCGCCATCCAGTTCATGGCGGGAAAGCCGCCATGAACAGGATGGCGGTAGGGGGGGTCGCGGGGCCCCTGGGGGCCCCTGCCGTGCCCATGCCAATGGCATGGGCACGGCAGGGGCCCCCGTAAGAGGGCCCCGAAAAGTATTTCAGTGTCTGCCTTGCAGACACTGAAATACGCGACGGGTGCCACTGCACCCGTCGCACCTTCCCACTCCGCTGGCTCGATTACGAGCCGGCATCCTCGTGGGAAGGTCGTTTTCCCCTGGGCTGGCGGGCGGTTTTACTGGAACCGCCCGCCAGCCCAGGGGAAAACTCGTAATACCCGCCGCGGTCTTTTGACCGCGGCGCGGTAATTTGGAGGGCGGGATCCTGGCGGGCGGCCTCCGCCGCCCGCCAGGGTCATAATGAGACCCTTAGTCATTAAGGAAGCGGACAAGGGGGTTAACGTGGTGGTGATGGACAGATCTGACTATATCTTGGAAATAAACAGACAACTTGAAGATACACGAGCCCACACTACTATACAGTCTAACCCTCTCCCTGACATCACCACACTTATCGAGAGTAAATTGACCCATTGGAAGAATACCTGTCTCCTTTCCGATCATGAGTACAAATACCTTTTTGTATCAGCACCCCGCGCACCCTGCATTTACATCCTACCCAAAGTACACAAACAGGGCAACTTTCCACAGGGCAGGCCCATCATTTCAGGAATTGGTTCTCCTACAGAACACATCTCTGAGTATATTGACTCCTTTTTACAACCCATGGTTCGGAATCTTCCATCTTATATTCAAGACACCAGAGATCTCCTATGTCAACTTGAGGACATAGAATGGAATGATGACTGTGTTTTCGTCAGTTTAGATGTTAGTTCACTTTACACCTCAATCTCCCTAGAGAAGGGTTTGGAGATGCTCTCATTGACTCTCTTTTCACGCGATGCCACTTTGTATGATCACACGCTTATGCTCCTTGATCTAACACGTTTGGTACTTGAAAACAATGTGTTCTTACACAATGGTAATTGGTACCGACAAAGCCAGGGGGTAGCGATGGGTGATAAATTCTCTCCATCATATGCCAACTTGTACATGGGACAGTTTGAAAAAAATAATCTTTGGTCCAAATGCCCGGCACATATCAATCAACACATTCTGTTCTGGGGAAGGTACATTGACGATATTTTCACCATTTGGACGGGCAGTATATCTGATCTAGACACATTCATAGTCCATCTCAACGACAATGACTTCAACCTAACCTTTACACATAAGACAGATCGCACTCAAATTGAATTTTTGGATCTTCTTCTATATACTACCAACAACAGAATTACCTCCAGGCTATACAGAAAACCAACAGCCTGCAATTCTATCCTACATGCGCAGAGTGCCCATCCCTTGACACAAATCAAAGCAATTCCATATGGGGAAATGATTAGAATTCGTCGTAACTGCACCAATACTGACATCTTCAAGGATGAACTCAAGAAGCTAACACACCGGTTCCAAGCACGGGGGTACTCTGAGAAGCTCATCTCTACGGCTACCAAATGGGTTTCTAATATGAATCAACACTCGCTCCTCGTAAGGGGCTCAAAAAGAACATCCAAAACATCTAACAAACGTCCCGTTTCCTTCATCACTCAGTACAGCCCTGCCAGCAAAACTGTACTTCACATCCTTAAACGACACTGGCACCTACTACTCCTTGACTCAGGTCTTAGAAACTATATCAACAGCTCACCTACCATGACACATAGCAGGGGACGCACCCTTAGGAACATCTTATGCCCTAGCTTTCTCATGCCCCATACACAGACACACCCCCCAACTTGGTTTCCTACGAAACCCAATGGATTCTTTAAATGTGGGGGCTGCATTTCCTGCCAAATGGCTCTCAACAGAACTACTTCTTTCTCCTACAATACTAAGACGGTCTACAATGTTAGGAGCTTTATCAATTGCAATACAAGATACACAGTATATTGTATCATCTGTGCATGTGGCCGCATCTATATCGGTAGTACTATACGGCCACTCAAAGAACGGGTTCAGGAACACATTAGGGCTATCAGAAACAACAATAATGCATACCCGTTGGCTGTTCATTTCAACACCTCACATGGTGAGAGGGACATCCTCAATATCAAATTTCACGGAATTGCTCAGGTCACAGGTTCACCTAGACTGGGTGACAGAACCAGGGACCTCCGCAAATGCGAGGCCAAATGGATTCTCAAACTCCGTGCAGTTGAATTTGGACTCAACACTGACCACGAACTGCATTTTTTCCTCACGTAAATTGTGTTTAACATCAATGTTATGTTTCTGTGTTTATTACTTTTCTATTTTGTACTATGTAATAGTCATGACTGTAACTTTCACAATACTTGTTACACGTTGCCATATTCTGGCATCAGCATTACACAGAGATTGAGCACACTTGCGTATACAATGCACCTTATGCTCTGATTGACTCAGAGAAACCTGGCCTGTAATATTTCAACACTGTTGTGTCTACCATCAGTATAAATTGCTTTTCCTATTGTGTCTATAACCACGGAACTTACAAACTCTTCCAATGTTTTACGCTGTTACCTTTGCCTTATTACTCCGTGTCCAATATTGTATAACCACCCTGGATGACATGACACCTGTACACCATATGCTCCTTACAAATCTCAGCAGTACTTACGGGCCATTTATATATTCTCTAATTTCCTTAACTATATTTATCCCGCAGTACATATACGTTTCCACAATGATTCTCTCGGTGTTCTACACACACCATACTTTTCCACTATCCTCACTTCTTTGATACTACAATACATACTATCCTCTTTTCCTTTCTTCACTTCTTCCATTTGTCCACTTATATTGACTTCTATTTATAATGACTTGTTCTTTCATATTCTTTCCTGTTACTTCAATTCTCTTAATCCTTGCTCAGTCTTTTTTATTATGTTATTTTTCTTTTATTATCATATATGTTTTTTACCATATTTCTAATATATTCGTATCCTTCCCAATATGGCCGCCGACATTCACTTCCTTTTTCCTGTGTTTCTGGCCATCCACCTCCCTACAATTGTTTAGCCTAGTCCCTCTTCTATTTTTACCCTTTGTGATCGAGTTCAAAACAAACGCGCGTCGTTGAGCTACGGACTCGCCTCGCTGAACTAGACACTCACGGACCAACATTCAGGTAATCGGGACCCTCCCAACGTGGCACATACCACTGGAGGGTTCTTTTTCACTTTTTTCCACTCACCATACTTAGATAAACAATATTTTGCAAACCGACTTTCGTACTTGCTACAACTCGGTCTTTGACATATCCGATTGAAATACAAGTAAGCTTTTTGCTTTTACTTTCCAAGGTGGTGTTATCTACCCCTACGCAACGGTGGCTCACTCTAGTATTTATTGTTGATGAATCTGCCCGGCATTCACTGTAAGTTTACGGACACGCTGACACCTAATGCCTTACATTGGTTCAGTCTTACTATACATTTTTTAAGGGCATGGATAATATTACCTCGTACTTACATATTAGCACAATATTGCGCCTACCAGCAGTCGAATTTTTTCTTTCTAATTTTTGGCAAACTATCCTACGCCACAAGCCATTTTTTGGAGATTCCAACCCCTACAACCTCTTTTACTACAACTCTGTTTACCCAATTCAGGTTACACTTTGGGCTTATCAGGGCTCTGATATCACCATATACTCGACCACTGGAAATCTCCGTGTCTACATTTACTGAATTTACTGTCTTCTTGTGCCTCTGGCCGGACGGGCCCAGGTATGGTTCTCTATGACTTACCTTTTTAGCAATTTCTTTACTACCCCTTATCACGTGTTCCTCCCCCTTCTTCTTTCCCCATTTCTGAACTCATTCCCTCTCCGGCTACCTTGCCACTCTCTATGAGCGCTGTCTCGGGCTAAACCCTCACATTTGGTACTATACTTCACTCTACCAATATAATCACTGTTGTCACTGTGGTAACCTTACCTCTTTGCTTTCTATCTTACTGATGTTTGGGTTCACCTCAATATATATTCACTATTTTCATAGGCATACAATAATAGACTTTGCTTTAACTCGCACTTGTGTTCGGTTCAACATAACAGCATCCAGCTTTTGCCGTGCCGTATGACTGTTTTCTCACTTGTATCTAATCGCACATGCATCTTTTTTCATTGGTGATTACGGGTCTAACACACACTGTGTAAAAAAACTTTGCAAATTTCATATATTCAGACCAACTGTATATATTGGTATATTTTTATTACTTCTTCACAGCCTTGATAAAGTCACTTGTGTGACAAAACACGTGTTGGCTGTCTCCTGTAAGACGATACAAACCCGTGAATAAAGACTCTACCTTTTACACCTACCCGGAATCATCGTTTAACTCTTCGCCTTTGGATTCGTTGTACTTGGGCTCTACTTTCATCCCATGAACATTGTTGAACTTTTACTTCTCTGTGTGCCTTGGTCTACCTGTACTTACAAGTCCAGTGTTGTCATACTTAAATACCCCTGTGTCTTAATTCTCAAATGAGGTTTATTCATCTGGGAGGATACCATTTGTATGGTGGTGGGAAGTAGACCGGAATGCTAAGCCCAACAGGCCCTGTGTCTCTCTCTCTACCCACTTGCCCAAATCTATCTATTTATGAATGTTCAATTGCAGTTTACTCACCTTGGAGGATATAATTCGTCAAGTGTGTGTAGTATAGAGTGACCTGACTTCAGCTCCCAGAAGGCACTGTTTCAGTAACTCCAAATTCCAGACCAGTGGTCACTTGTCCAAATACCCTTTCCTGCTGTTAGAAATTGGGTCTCTAGTTGCCAGTCAGTTTGCACCCTGTCCAAGTAGGGAATATCACTCTAGTCAGGATAAGGGAGATACCCAGCTAAGGTAACCCCTGCTCACCCCCTTGGTAACCTGGCAGAAGCAGTCAGGTTTATCTTAGAAGCAATGTGTAAAGCATGTGCACGTAACACACAGTAAGACAGTGATAACACTACAAAAGGACACCACAGTAGTTTTAGAAAAATAGCCAATATTTATCTGTGTAAACCAAAATGATAAATATCGGACATACAGTAATAAAGATATCAATTATGGAAGAATGAACTGTAAAATACAGTTCCATGAGGCTAATAGCTCCTTCTAGGGCTATCACGGCATTGTGAACAACAAATCCAACAGTTGAGGACAGCCCTGGCGACGCAGGCCAGCTACAGTGTTGGGAAGACCCACAAATGGTACCTTGGAAATATAGGGCGTTGTGATCCCCACGATGAGATCTGGAGTGAGGCATCGCTGGAGTCACAGGTGTTGGTTCCGGAGGTCGGGGTGGTTGTCGTCGGGCCCTTGAAGTCACACGTGTTGCAGATTGAATTCTGGGCTGATGACAAAGTCAGGAGCGCTGGTGTGGATGGCGTCTGGGCTACGTTGCTAAGCGGGATGATGCGACGTGGAGTGCCCACAGGTCAGGTTGCAGGCAGTGGCTCAGTGACGCATCATGCGGCATCAGTGAGACCAGGGCTGCGGTCTGAACCGAGGTGGTGCAATGTGCGGTATCTCCAGGTTATGTGTAGGCATTGGCGGCGGCGTTGCTGAAGCACTGTCGTCGGTAGGCCCAAGGTGGCTGTGCAGTGCGCGGCAGGCTCCGTGGGGCACCCACGGGTCACGGTGCAGACTGGGGCATCTGTTGATGACGCTTGAGCCGAATGTTGACCGGGGCTGCAGTATGGGAAAGGACGGTGCTTTGTGTACCTCACAAGCGATGTCCACAGGCCACAATGAAGGCATTGTCGGGGATGCCAAAGCTGAGGTGTGAGCAAGGTGATGTGGAGTTTGGGGCCCACAGGTCATGGTGCAAGCAGCAGCAGGGTTGCGGTGTGACATGGGGCACGTCTCCGTGTGGCATCGTCCGGTGACATTGCAGTCAGTGGTGTCGTTGACAGCATTGCAGTGGTTTTTCTTATGTTGCAGCACAAAAACACCCAGTCTCCCATGCTGTAGGCAGATGAAGCTGAAGTCTTTGATATCCCTGAGACTTCAAACTGGAGGCAAGCTCTACTCCAAGCCCTTGGAGAAACTTCACAAGCAGGATACACTGCAAAGTCCAGTCTTTGCCCTCTTTAAGGCAGAAGCAGCAACTGCAGGCCAGCCCAGCAAAGCACACACAGCAAAGGGGCAGTACTCCTCCTTCAGCTCTTCTCCTTGGCAGAGGTTCCCCTTGATCAAGAAGTGTTCTAAAAGTCAGGGATTTTCGGTCCACTACTTATACCCCTTTCTGCCTTTGAAGTAGGCAAAGTTTAAAGGAAAGTTTCTGTTGTTGACAAGGTTCTGCCTTGCCCAGGCCTGGACCTAGTCACACTCCACGTGGTCAGAGACTGCATTGTGTGAGGACAGACACAGCCCTTTCAGGTGTAAGTGTCAGTTTCTCCCTCCCCACACTAGCACAGGAGACTCATCGGGATATGCAGGCTACACCCCAGCTCCCTTTGTGTCACTATTCAGAGGGAATTCACAACAGCCAACTGTCAGTCTAGCCCTGACTTGGAATACACTAGCAGGCAGAGGCACAGAATGGTTTAAGTAAGAAAATGCCCACTTTCTAAAAGTTGCATTTTCATACGGACAATCGAAAAATCAACTCTACCAAAAGATGTATGTTCAAATTGTGAGTTCAGAGACCCCAAACTCCAAGTCTCTATCTGCTCCCAGTAGGAAGCTGCACTTAAAAGATATTTAAAGTCAGACCCCATGTTAACCTATGGGAGCGATAGGCCTTGCAATAGTGAAAAACAAATTTGGCAGTATTTCACTATCAGGACATGTAAAACTCATAAGTACATGTCCAAACTTTTAAATACACTGCACCCTGCCCTTAGGGCTACTTAGGGCACACCTTAGGGGTGACTTGTATGTGGTAAAAGGGAAGGTTGGGGCCTGGCAAGTGGGTGCACTTGCTCTGTCGAATTGGCACTTTAAAACTGCACACACAGACACTGCAGTGGCAGGTCTGAGACATGTTTACAGGGCTACTCATGTAGGTGACACAATCAGTGCTACAGGCCCATTAGTAGCATTTGATTTACAGGCACTGGGCAGCTCCGGTACAATTTACAAGGACTTACCAGTAAATCATATATGGCAATCATGAATAAACTAAGCACCAATATAATTTACATTTGGAGCACTTGCAATTTAGCACTGATCTGCAGTGGTAAAGTGCACAGAGACAATAAACAAGCAAAAACAAATCAGAACAAATAGGAGTGAGAAGGCAAAAAGTTTGGGGATAACCCTGCAAAAAGGGCCATTTCCAACACCTGCTAACTCTCATTTGAAGTTTACTCACCTGGGAGTGAGCAAAATACAGATCATGCTCCACTCTGAGATGTGTCTGACCACCTAGCTCCATCTTGACCAGTTAACCAAAGATTAAACTATTGAGGACAGGAAGGATACCTTACTCAGTGTGCAAAACAATGATCCCAAAGGCTTAAAGATGCATCACCAGAATGGTACTGGCAGCAGACACATTCACAATGTGCTGACTTCATGATGACTCCAGTCACATATTCAACAAACTCCTGGGTCTGTATGCATAACAATAAACTAGGCCTCAAGCTAGCCAAATACATATCTTGCTGGGCCACTGTTTTCCCTGCACTGGTGGCAAGATGGCATTCTCACGCCATCCTCCCAAGTGTTAAAGTGCAGCTGCTTGACTTTGATGGAATTGCATGCTTCACAAGTGTCAGGTCAATACAACCAATATCATGACTACTTGTCACAGTAAGGGTAACTGCAAAATACCTTTGTACAAGATCTATGCTTAATGCAACTAAAGAATGTTGAAGGTAGATGTCACAATACACCCAGTAATATTGTATCTTTCATATCAACAGGTGGAGCCTCCACTGGACAAACAGAGGCCACAGAAGAGACTGGCACTACCCCTCTCAGTGGGGAATACACCCCTGGAAGTCTGGACATTGAGGACAGTTCTGGCCCATCTGGGCAACCTGGTCAGACACCAACAGTGTGTCTCACTGTGGCCACATCAACACCTCCCAGTCTAGTTGCCGCAACATCACAGGCAACCATTCGCCCCCCAACCCGTGTCCCTAGCATAGTGTCTACCATCTTGTTCACCCCACCCCAGCCCTGGATCCTGAGTTGCAGCACAACACTTCAGAAAATGTGAGTCCAGGACCCAGTGGGAGAGGGCACCCTGTGGCAAGGGTACAGACCTGTTGGTGGAGTGAGGCCACTGGGGCTGCTCCTGGCCAATACACCATTACTCACATCTTAGGGGAATACCAGGAGTCCAAAGGTGTGATGGGCTAGGTCTTGACCGAACTCCTGGAAATCAGAGGGACATCCATAGGGATATGCATGAACAGTGGGAGGCTCACAATACCAAAATGGTTTCCTTAACAGGGGTGAGGAGGGATATTAACACTACCCTGAGCAGGGCTCTACAATACCACTCTACTGCTTTCTTTGGCGCATCAACAACAGGCTCTTCTTCATCAGTACCAGCCACTGTAAGGGAGGCCCTACCAGAGGAACAAGCCCCAGACACCTCTGCCTCTGTAGCAGGAGAGCCCCCCACCACCACACAAGTGAGGACGTCTGGCGAAGAATCCAGGAGGTGTGGATGGCAAGACACCCACCATTGCCAGCAAGTGACCACTTCCTATCGGAACTCCTTTCGGTGCCACACATTTACTCTGTTGACTGATCCTGAGCTACCTACCAGTTCCAATGGGAGGAGTACTCTGGACTTTCGACTCCCAGTGGTGTGGCATCTACTCTAATCAATTCATTCACCATGGCTGACACCTTCAGTTTATTTTTTTTCTTCTTTACTGTCAACAATATGTTTACTGCATCATCACTGTAATAAATTCACGCATCACAAGCTCATTGTCTGTTTTCTGAACTTCAAATTCTGAACCATATGATGATGACGTAACTTACTTGTGCAAGGAGGAATATGTTATACATACACAGTGTCCTGCTCAGGATTACAACCATTACATGCAAACACAAGTGTCTGGTCACACCAACCATTTTATTCCAGTGTACAGCACATAGGCCGCCCATATGTCTGGAACATTTTGACATAAGAATGTGTGACTGGTACTGAGTCAAAATACATATTTCAGGGTACAGCCTCCCAGACCACGGAAGGGAGGGATTTGTCAGACATTGTCCAGTAGAATAGGCAAACATTAAAGTGGATGATGGCAGAAGCTTCAGCCTTATCGCATACCACACCAAAGTAATCTAATATCACATAATCCAAGACAGATGACAGTACAACATTCCCTGGTCACAGGACCATCATAATCCAAAAATCATGTATCTGGTGGTATGACACAAACATATTTCAGTGTTGTGGCACAGGCACTGTGGCCTGCAATGATGAACCAGATCTATAGCTACATACAGGTCATACAAGAATCAGGCTTGGCCAATGTGATGTGTAAATGATTTGCTCACTGCCTATTGCTACATATTTCATGCCCACATGATGACACACATGATGCAATCGGCTCAACACAGCACGCGAAACAAGTCCAATGTGTACTTCTGACTTTCCACCCAAACACTGTTCAAGCTGCCTTGGCACAGGTCTCATACACACTATATCTGTGACCTATATTACCTGGAACAATCCACGTCCACTTTGTATATCAGAACAGCATCAGATACCTGCAATGTCACAGCTCTGAAATGTCTACATGAGGATGTCATGGTGAAGTTACCTGTACAAATTAAAAACAAGGCGAATAAGCTTGAAAACATACCTATTACATAAATCACATAGCATGCGACTGTAAATGTAATTACATTGCAATAAAACTGACACAAACAAAGCAACATCATCAAGGGTGGGATATGTCAAAGGGTAACTCTTCAAGCAGGCTTTGGCTGAATATTGCAGAGTATCAGCTCCATATTTGTTGCTAAAACACTCAACTGCACACATTCTCACAACTACAGCTCATTGTACAGTCACAGTCATTACATCACATGACATACTTACACTCCTGAAAAGTAGCTGTTGATTAGATCTTCCCGCAAATCAGCTTCTTTCCCTTCACCATTGTCATTCTCATTTGGCATTTCAAGATTCTCACCCGGTGGCACTGTAGGCTCCCCCTCCTCTGGGATGTACTGGATATTCCTCCCGGGCAATGTTGTGGAGCATGCAGCATGCCACGGTGATCTGACACACTTTTCCGGGTGAGTAGATGAGGGCTCCGCCAGTCCTGTCTAGACACCTAAATCTGGCCTTCAGGAGCCCAAATGCCCACTACACTACCCACTGAGTTTTTCCATGGGCCTCATTGAGGCAGACTTCCCTTGGTGTAGTTGGATTCCTTAGTGGTGTCAACAACCAAGTACGGTTTAAGTATGCAGTGTCTCCTGTTAAGTAATAGGACATAGGGGCAACAAAGAGTCACTAGCTTCATGACTGTAGTACCAGACATTGTACACACACAAGCAAGACAGATGTGACTTACCAACCAGCCAGGCCCACTCTGGGTATAGTTATAACATTAGCTAGGGTACGTTGCTGTTCTGCTTTATGAAGGAATCATGGGCTGAACCTGGATAACTGACAGACATGTGAAATGTAGAGATCCACCAAACAGACAACTTACACGTTGATGGAATTGAAGTTCTTTCTGTTGTGATATACTTGTTTACTGGCCTGCAGTGGGTCCTTGCTGACATGTGTGCCATCAATGGCCCCCACTGCATGTGGCATGTGTGCAAAATCATAAAAGCCAGCCTTCACATGTGCTAAATCCTCACACCGGGGAAATCGGATATAGCTGTGAAGGTGTTTCTACATTGCTGAGAGGACATCCTTCAATACCAGACTGAACATTGGTTGGGACATACCAGCAGATAGGCTCACTGTATGATGGAAGGAAGTGCAATACTGACATGACTTGTACAATGGGTAGTATGCTGGTTGGATAACTAACAGCCAGCCTCAGATCTGGCTCCAACTGAAGACATGGGTCCACAGTTGTTTACATATCCAGGTTGTAATATGTTATTTTTAAGTGTTGCTCCATGGTCTTGAGGTCTGCCAGTGGATGGTAGACAGGAAGATGTTGCATCCTCCCTCTCCCTAGGTAACTGTGTATGACAAGACAAGATTTGTAATGTTATTCAGTGTGTTCACAGTAACATCTATGATGCATGTCAATGATTACATATGGAAAGGATTTCTCAATGGATAGATAGGGCAACCAGTACACATCATAGCTGCACATAACACATGGATCACATGTGACACCCCCCATCATGGTTTTCCACACATGTGTCCACAACATGTGTAGGGACCAAACTCGAATATATGCAACACAATTGCCCCTCGAAATGTGACTGGATATCCCGACTGCCAAAATTACCTTTAGCGGCGGTGGACTGTGTCCCACTGTTAAATGCCATCTGTGCCCTGAAACATACTACAATGATGTTTGAGTAGTAGGACCTACATGACAAGTTGGGATAAGCATGGTTGTGTAGTCAAAAATCGTTTCTCGCAGTTGTGACGCAGTTTCGAAAGCCCAGTACAGCATTTCAGGCCGCCAAAATGGCAGCTGTCTGGTCTACTCCACTAGACATACGGAACCACCCTTGACCGGTAGGGACTGCCGGTAGAAGTCATCAGGGTGATAGGATGTTGGAGCTGCGGCAGACACAGCCATATGCTGACGTTGGTGGCAGTTACGGGCCAAAGGCTTTGTCCACTGCTGGTGACAACTGCGTATGTGGCGAACGTGTCAGCCATGTTCTGCAGATTAACTCACTTGACTCCTTACACTGCTGTCAGCAACACCTCCATGACCTGAGCTGCTGTGTGCTGCCTCTGGGAGAAATCATACCACGTCCAATAGGTGATAGGGCCTCTGCCTTCTTATCAGAGGAGCTGGAGAGGCCGGTGACTGAGGTCCTACCCCTATATGAACAGCCTCATGGCTCACCAGAGGAGCAGGTAAGTACCTCATGTGTAAAAATGTTCTCTGTACTTCACTATCCTTTCCCTCCTCACAGGCTAGAATGTGCCCATGTGTGCCAGTTAGACTACTCGTGTGCTTGAAGTTGCAGTCTGTGTGACATCAATGGGATGGATAATGTGCAGGTACTGGTGGCCAGTGAAATATGTTAACTTCAGTCACATTGGTTCGAATTAGGTTTTTGGGGTACTAGATCCTCCTTGTGTTGGATGCACATAACTAGGTAAGGAGACATTATGGCATTCAATTACATCTCTTTCCTCATGATTGTTGTAAATATCAGACAACATGTAAGTGCATGACAGCATGAGCTGTGTATGCATATTGTTTGGGTCAGTTGAGAGTCATGTGAACAATATGTATAGTGCCACAGATCTTTCAAACTACATCTGCCCTTGCCAAACCGCATTACAAATTACTGTTGGCTACATGATGTACTGTCATGCATGAAAGTGATGGGAATGGAGTTCCAGTCAGGTTCTGTCAGCTTAGCCTGCAGAGACCAGGGCCAGTCAAATGTATCTTCCAGTATGGGACCTAGTCTAGACTATGGGAGAGTCACTGTGGCTATGCAACTGTGGCACTGTGTCCACTCCATGTAGTACCCCAGCAGATCCTGTGATGTGGCCAATATGAGCCTCCGGTGGCAACACCTGCGTTGAATTTCTCGGTCCTTTGACTGGACTGAGAATGTGTTCAGAGGTAAATCATTAATCTAGTTCATATGTGCATTTAGCATCATTGTCAATGTGTGCCTTAGACCCATGCACGTCCCTTATTCCCACAGCTCTGTTGTCACCTTCACACAGGCCATATTTGTCTTGCACAGGCATACTGCATAAATGACAGTCCCACAGTGCAGACAGTGTTTTGATTCCCGAAAGGCCATGATATGTTGTGACCCAGTAGCTTGATTAAATAGCAGAAACTGTAGAATGCATGCCTTTGTTTGTTGGATGCTATCTTTGTAGGATAGACACAAAAAAGGAGTGTTCTATGATACAGGTACGTAACACAGAACCCTGCCTCCTGAAGTGGCATGAGTCTGCCTTTGTTAGGCCACATGTCCACAGATGGACAAGGAAAACACTTTCTGTACCCACCATGCCATCCCCTTGATTTTGACTTGTGTAATATTGAAGTTTGTACTCTGGCAGTTACTTTTAGGGACTGTATGCTGTCAGTCATTCTCACAGAGTGTGAATCTGTTGGCCCATTCATGCCTAAGGAGTTTACCCTTTAGAAGCCACATAGGTGTGTAATATTTCATTGTGGATCACATCACAGTACAGGTTGTTAGAGTATAGGCTACCTGATGTCAGTAAGCTTGCTTAGCCACTATAGGCTGTGAGCAGGGTAGTGGGTTAGTTTACAGTTGCAAATACATATGTTCGTAGTCATGTCCCTGTACTTATTGGCTTGTGTGTTTCACACTTGGGGGGTATGAACATGTAGAAAAGTCATAGCTTGGTGTTACTGACATGTATGTAACTGAACCATTTGCAAGAAACTTGAGATTATAATCTCTTGATTTGTCTTTTGCATCCATGCAGGTAAATAGCCATCAGAAAAAGGAATTCTGGAGAGCCAGCACCAAGAAGCTGTGGACCCTGTGGTTGCACAGCCAGCGGAGTGCCCACTGCTGGAAGAGGTGGGAGGACCTCAGAGGCTGGGCCGGAAAGGCCGCTGAGGTCCAGCTGGGGATGTCCTCCTATTGTGGGTGTGTTGCCCATCGGACCATGAACCACTAATGGCCTGAATTCTGGCAGTGGCCTACTCAGACCTTGATAGGCATTTGAGGACAGCACAGTAGCCACCAGTGGGTGAGTACAGAGCATATTCCTTCCAGTCGCATTGCCAAGCAAATATGTTAGGTTCTGACAGCTACTCCTGATTATTAGAATTGAGCCATGTATAACACGTAGATGAGTGATTGTGTAGATATGTCATGTGTTGTATACTGATGTGCCTTGCCTGATGGCCGAAGGACCTAGGGCACAACTGTGTACACTTCACAAACAACTTGCTCTTCAGGGACAACATATGGCTGTGTACAGTGATCAATCAAGTACTGTTTCTTTTTGTAGTGGTTGTAAATTCAATGCAACAGACGACTGCTCCTCATTGACACAGGCCAAAGGTATGGAAGTGATAGATCACTGTCCTCAGTCGTGTGTCCGGTGAAACGAGTATTTTGGCATCTGCCATCCAGAGGCTACTCCTCTTTAGTGTATGACGGGTGCTGCTGCCTCACTACAGTCTGTAATGTGAAGATGGACATCCTATATTTGACAGAGCATACATTGTTCTTTAGGTCAGCTGCAGATCAGACCTTTCACTTGGTAAGTGGGAAATGTCCATTGACATGATCTATGTTCCATCACTGTTGCCAACATTCCTTGTGCCTACATGTCAGCATGTGTCCCTTTCTCATTATCAAAACATTTGTAAGCTGCTGTTTCATGCATGGTCTACCTGTTCTGATGTGTGATGGCTGTATTCACTCACATATATGTGTATGGCAGCCTGTTTGTTCAATAAGGCATTTACATATGGGATAAATTTCATGTTGTGCACATACAGGAGTGTTTCACCATTGTTTATTGGCTGACACACCCCCTCATGCATCATAGCATGTCATTTAGCATGTACAACTGCAGTAGCAATGAGGGTCATAAGGGGTAGGTCTACAGTTTTGAACAAGTGTGCATTTCTATGCCATTGATGTGGCATCATGTAGCAAAGTGCACTGCACATGGGAAATGGGTAAGGTTTGTATCCTTCAACTGACAACCTATAGTGAACGTTACGCGGCACTCTGCTCATCAGGACTATACCAGGACTTACCAAGGTCTTTTTATATACATAACCAATGGTCTTTGTTCTCTACGTTCCCTACCTCGGGACATATGAACAAAACACTGGCCGCATTTATCTACTTGTGAAACAGCAGTATATTTTCTGTACAAATTCCCAACTCGGATTATTCTCTATTTTTGCCTATACTCTAGCCTTGAAAAAGTCACTTGTGTGACAAAACATGTGTTGGCTGTACTTGATGGATGTGTCTTTCCATTTACCAAACCGCTGTTCAAAATAAAAGATGTTTCCTATGAGAAACGTGAAATACCTTGGAATTCACTGTTTTTGTATCACTGTTTTGCACGCTGTGTGCTGTGGTCTTATCTGTCCATTGTCATTTGTGTATATCTATACACATTCTCTGTGCCTATGGGTAGTAAGGCACCTGACCACCTGCACCATCCACAAACTTGGGTACTCTCCTGTTTTTACCATTTTGACTACCTCCAGGAGGTACAAAATTCTACACCTCTACTACCCTTAAAGGTTTGTAACCTAACTGTTGACATGCATCATGGAGTGACTTTCAGTTATGTTGAAATCATATGTGTTTGGGTACAAGCTTTCATCCACGGGCATCTGGGTCTGCATGATCATAATGGAGACAATGATGTAGCTTCCAATTGAGCAACATGTTGAGGTCCTTCTATAAGTACTTGCAAATCTTTTGGCCTCTCTAACATGCAAGTGACTAATGGTGTCTACTGATGCAATCATTGTATGTCATTGTAATGGGTGCCAGGCATTAGTGGTGATTTCCCTGGAGCTTGCTGATTTATTGTTTTGTGGATTTTATGTCCATCTCTCCCTGACATATTGCACATGATGTCTACAGTGTTCATTTCCACGTGTGTTTTCTATCTGAGCAACATTAGTACTACCTCCATAACTCCACTGGGACAAATATCACTTAGTGAAGTGTGCATTGTGGAACTGCTTCCAGTGTGATATGAGTATCTCCATGTCACCTTCTCCAGGCTATTGTACTTTTGTCAGCAACATGGCATGATTTTGGAGCATCATTTCTTATTGTTAAGTGTTGAAAATGGCCTTTCTGCAGAGTCACCCTCAAACTTTTTGCCTTTCTCCTTCTCTTTTCTGACCTAATGTGATGGGGAATTAGACCCTGTTGACGCAGGCGAAGGACTGGGGCCGGCATAAGGGTACCCCAGGGGGACCCTGTGCGTGCTGACATAGGGGGAGGCACACAGGCAAAGAAGTGACGAAAGAGCCAGAAGGGAGGGACGCCGCTGTCAGAGAGGAGAAAGAAGATGCCGTCAAGCAGAAAGAGAGCGCGGCCAGAAAACAGGAGGAGGACGTGATCTGAGAGCAGGAGGAGAGTGCCGCCAGAGAACAGGAGGAGAACGTGACCGGGGAGCAAGAGGAGAGTACGGCCCAAGAGTACAGCCCGAGAGGAGGAGGATAGAGCGGATGGAAAGGAGGAAATGGAGAACAGGGGAGGAAGAGAGCGGACCAACGAAGTGGTCGAGGAGGGAGAAGGAGGAGATGCCAGAAGAACCAGCCAAACGGAGGAACAATGAGGTTCCAAGAATCAGGACCCAGAAGCCCACCACGTCCCAGGCATGGACGTGGCTATCCCAGATAAATGCCCGATTGCAGGGCTCAGCATCATCAATACTAAGAAGGGGAAAAAGGAAATGGGGAGAGGCAGAGAAATCAAGGGGAATACATACAAATATTACGTAGGCTGGAGAATAGGGAGGGACAATTGTAAGAGTCCAAAAACCTCACTGGGGACGGACGCTGGCTGGTGCACAGTATGAATCACAGTGCATGCAGTCACCTTTGTTTCTTTGTTTGTTAGATATCCACCCCACACATTATTAATACTACTATCATAAGTTTTGTCTTGTTTCTATATAAGAAACACGTCACCTACCGATCAATAGACTTATCTGTCATTGGCCCTCTCTCTCTGTTCTTATTTCCCACACAACTAAGTGCTGATTTTTCCCCAAAGACCAGGACCACCTGGGAGAAAGGGACAAGAAGGAGAACAAAGTGACGGACTAAACTAAAAGTGTGAACCATTAGAGTCAATACAATAAATCACGTCAATAATATCAATGTCACCCCATCCATGTTTGTCATTTGGCCTAAGCATTTCTAAAACCACCGGGTACAAATAGGAACCTCCCTGGAAGTCCTCTTACACTTAATTGTTTCTGGCTTTAGGACTCTGCGCACTTTACCACTGCTAATCAGTTTTAAAGTGCATATGCGCTCTCCCTACAACATGGTGACATTGGCTCATACCCAATTGGCATACTTAATTTACGTATAAGTCCCTAGCAAAGTGCACTCACTACATGTGCCCAGGGCCTTCAAATTAAATACTACTAGTGGGCCTGCAGCACTGGTTGTACCACCCACATAAGTAGCACTTAACCATGTCTCAGGCCTGCCACTGCAAGGTGTGTGTATGCAGTTTCACTGCCACTTTGACTTGGCATTTAAATGTAATTGCCAAGCCTCAAACTCCCCTTTTTCTACATATAAGTCACACCTAAGGTAGGCCCTAGGCAGCCCATAGGGCAGGGTGCTAAGTCACACCTAAGGTAGGCCCTAGGTAGCCCATAGGGCAGGGTGCTATGTAGGTAAAAGGCAGGACATGAACATGTGTGTTCTATAAGTCCCGGTAGTGTAAAACTCCTAAATCCATTTTACACTGCAGTGAGGCCTGCTCCTTTCATAGGATAGCATTAGGGCTACCCTCATATACTGTTTGAGTGGTAGATTCTGAACTGAAAGGAGTAACCAGGTCATATTTAGTATGGCCAGAATGGTAATAGAAAATCCTGCTTATTGGTGAAGTTGGACTTAATATTACTATTCTAGAAATGCCACTTTTAGAAAGTGAGCATTTCTCTACATTTAAATCCTTCTGTGCCTTCCAATCCACGTCTGGCTGGGTCAGTTGACCGCTCCCTTCTGCATGTCATTCAGACAACCCCAAACACAGGATGCTCAGTCACACCTGCACACTTCTGCATATGAATTGGTCTTCCTGGGCTGGGAGGGTGGACGGCCTGACACTTACATGTCAAAGGACAGTGGCCTGCCCTCACACAATGGACTGCCACACCTCCTACTGGGACACTGGCATACAGGATGGAACTGAAAGCCGACCCTGTGCACTTCTAAGCCACTCTTTGAAGTCTCCCCCACTTCAAAGGCACATTTGGGTAGTTAAACAGGCCTCTGACCCTACCAACTCAGACACTTCAGCTTTGAAGAACTTAAGACTAGATGAGTTTGAACGCATCTGGCCATTGGACCTTGGGTCATGACACCACGGACACAGAGGTAGCCAGTGGCCAGGAGGGTGAGGGGAGAGCTACGTGAGAGACCGGAACATTATCTTCATGATCGGAATCTTCCTCCAGTGGACACTCCCTAGTGGTGGCGGACCCAATGGGCCATACCCATGTACCATCTTTGTCCTCCACCCCCGTTCAATCACCACCCTCCCTGTTGCTTCCTACCCAGTTGTCTACACCAGATTACTTGTATGTTTTGTTGAGATGTTCTGTATAATTTTGTATTTTTTCCATTGAACTTGTTTAAGATGAATTAGGTGTTTGGTTTTCTGTTGTAAGAAGGGATAAAGTAAGAATAATTAAAAATGTTATTTTGTTGCTAGTTTGTCGAGGCTTAAGGAGTTAGGCTTATTTTTGTTAACGATTTGGGTGAGTTTTTAATTTTTTTGTTTATGTATACTTACTGTATTAAATGTTCTTGGTGCTTTGATATAGTTTATATTTTCTGGCAGTTTATTGGTTTTTAAGTCTTTTTTTTCTTTTAGGTAGTCTATGTAAAAAGTTATAAGTTACAGAGTATGTTACTATATTTTTGTTATTTTATAGTTTAGTAGCCATTAATTTATAGTTTAAAACAAGTATCGCTTATTTGATTATGTAGTTGTAGAGATGTATATTTTCTTTTTTCTTTTTTCTTTTTTCTTTTTTTAGAATCCAGTAGTTTCCTCTGCAGATTTTGTAGTTTTTGGAGTACTGAGTTGTTTGAATTAGTGTTCCTTTCATATTGTTTTTAATTGTGTGTGTGATTTTATTGGTTAAAGTTGTTTATAGTGTTATTTTATTGGTTGTTTTTTATAGTTTGAATGTTTTTATCAGTTGAGTTCTTGTTTGGCAAAGGCTAACTTATGCTGTCTTTGTGTTATAATATATATTTTGCTTTACTTATATTTTAAATTGTTTATATATTCATTTATATTTTTGTTTGTGTTTTAATGTTTATAGTTGACGTTAATTAACATTTTTGGTGTCTTTTTTATGTATTTGCAATGTACACATTTTTTGGGGTGAATGTTTAATGTTTGGTTGATGTATTACATATTTATTTAATTTTAGATGTTAATTATAAGTTTAGGGTTTATTTAAAATAATTGTTTTATGTTACAATAATTTTTTGTGTATTTTTTACTGATTTATTAGTTATGTTGCTGATAATTTTCTAGTCGATAATCTGGTAATCGATATGTTTGAAAATATATATGATTATTTATTGGTGATGATATTTGTGTTTGATATTTTGGTTATTGGTGATGATATTTGTGTTTGATATTTTGGCTATCGATATATATATATATATATATATATATATATATATAACACTATATTTTTGACAACGATATTTGTGTGCATGATATTTGTGATTTTTAGTGTCATATATATGGGTCAATATTTTTTTTTCTCAATATTTAATTTCTGCTATTTGTATTTCATTATTTGTTGGATCGATATTACCCTATCTATATTCCTTGTACATTAGATCTGCATCTGTTCACCCACTTTCACGCCACTCACTGTATGACACGCCACTCTATGCTATTTGACTTCATGCCGCTCCACTCTGTCATTTGACTGTATGCCACTGCACTCTACACTAATCCAGAATATGCCATTCCACTGTACACTAATGCATCAATGCCACTCCACTGTACCTCACTTCACCCTATGCCACTATACTCTAAACCACTCCACCACTGTATGTTATTAAACTCTGCCCTACTCCTTTTATGATACTGCAGTGTATGCCACTACACTGTACACCCCTCCACTCTACACTACTCCATTCTACTCTATTCTACAGTACGCAACTTCATTCTATGCTATTCTAGTTTATGCCACTCTACTGTACACAACTCCTGTGTACACCACTGCTCTGTATGCTGTTCCACTGAATGTCACTTCACTTTATTCCACTTCACTGTACACCACTTCAGTATACACCACTCCACTGTACGACACTCACTGTATGATATTATAGTGTGCAACACTTTACCTCTTCCTTCCTTCCCTACCAGGTTCTCATTGTTGCCTGCAGATAAGATTAAGGCCCTTCTTGCTGGGATCACTTTGGGTACCCAGATGACCCATGCGTGCCGAGGCTGTTACAGCTGGCCCCGGATCTTATTTGAATACTTGAGATGATTTTTGCAGATCTTTTGGAGTCTGGGGTATTCCCCTTGAATTGAAAAAGAAACCAGAGGGTGATCCCAGCTACCTGAAAAATTTACACCCGATTTCTCTTCTTCCTACTAGTTACCTCCTCTCACATGGTCTCCTGGATCCTTTGCTGAATAGGTTCAGAAAGTATCATAGTACTGACTCTGCACTTATTGCTACTTACAGTTCCATCTGTAGACAGATGGATGAGGGAGGGGAGCTGCTTTACTGGTGTTACTGAATCTACCTGAAGCTTTTGAAGCCATCTCTCCTCAGTTGTTGGTGCAGCGTCTGCATTGTTCAGGTCTGAGGGATACTGCGCTCAGTTTGTTGGAGTCTTTTTTTCACGATAGATCTATTATAGTTAGTTGTGTAGATTACAGAGCTGCCCCCTTTCAGCTCCCATGTAGAATTCTCCAGGGGTCTTCCCTCAGTCCAATGCTTTTTGATATGTACATTGCGCCTCTGGCTAAACTGGTTCACTCTTTTTGGTTCCAGGTTTCTTCGTACACAGATGCCACTCAGATCATTATTTCCATCTTGGATGACTGGGAAGAGGTTGCAGACAGGTCTCATGGTTGTATAAGGGAGGTCAGCCAGTGAGTGAGTCAGAGCTGGCTGAAATGAATGGGGATAAAACTGAGATTATGGTATTTGGGGGGAGATAGGTCTATTTGGACTGATCGCTGGTGGAGTGAGTCTTGCAGGGCTTTGCCAACTCCAATAACAGTGGCTAAGATCGTGGAGGTGATGTTTGAAAATTCTCTAACTTTTGGTACCCAGGTTAACAGAACAGTTAGTGCCTGTTTCCAGATTGTTAGATTTTTTTTTTTAATGTTCTACCTTTTGTACCCAAAGAACATAGAGTATCAGTGGTTGTTGTTCTTATTAGTTTGAGATTGGATTTTTGTAATGATTTGTACTGGTTTTAGGACTACCCAAGTATTCCTAAATCAGGGAGGGCCTGAGACATCTTCACTGGTTACCTATAAGGAAACAAGTATCTTTTAAGGCTCTCTGTCTGACTTATAAAGCCCTCCATTCTCATGGGTCTGGGTATCTGCAATATGCTTTGAAGTGGTATACTCCTAGCCACCCCTTAAGATCTGTAGGCCTTTTTAATGTATCTGTAGCACGCTGTAAGAAAGCCCGATGGGGTGACTGGGCCTTTTCTGTGGCTAGGCTTTGGAACTCTCTCCCTGTCCACATCAGGAGTCTGAATTCATATTTACAGTTCTGCAAGCATTTTAAAATCTGGCTATTTACGCTGTAGCTCATTGCTGTCCTTCCTTCTGTTCTCTCATGCTTTCTAGCACTTTGATGCCTGCTGGTTTAATGCATTTAAAAAATGCCTCAAATTCAAATACTCTATGCCATTCCACTCAACACTGCTCCAATGATTGCCACTCCACTGTAGACTACTGCAGTCTACACTTTTCTACTGTACAACACTATGCTCTGTGTCACTGCACTCTACGATCTTCCAATATAGGGCACTCAATTCTAAGTCACTCCAATGTATGCTACTACACTCAACATTATTCTACTCTACACCTCTCCACTGTATGCTACTCTGCTGTATGCCACTCCATTCTTTGGCACTCCACAGTATGCTACTATGGTCTATGCTTTTCCAGTCTACGATACTCCACTCTACTTTTTTACATTCTACAACACTCCACTCTACACCACTTCACGCCACTCCACTCCCCACTATTCAACTATATGCAACTCCACTCCATAACATTTCACTCTGAAACTCCATTCTACATCACTCCACTCTACCGCACTCCACTGTACACCACTACTATTTAACTCACTCTAGTCTATGCCACTCTAGTGTGCATCATTCGATCATACACTACTCTACTGTACACTATTCCATACTATGCAACTCCACCCTACACCACTGCTCTCTACCCCACTCCACTGTAGGCTATACCACTACACTCTACTGCACTCCACCATAGGCCATTCCACTCTATACCACTGCACTGTACACAATTTCAATCCAGCCTACTTCAATTCCCCCCTCCGGTCTATGCCACTCCACTCCACACCATTCTATTGTCCACTGTTCTGCTGTCTACAACTATACTCTACACTACTCCTCCCTATGGCACTCCAGTCTACGTCACTTCACTGTACCCCACTCCACTCTATGCCAATCCACTATATGCTCTTCTACATACGTAACTACACTTTACACCACTATACTTTATGCTAGTCCACTGTGCGCCACTATACTCTATGGAGCTCCATTTTACACCACTCCACTGTATGGTATTCCACTATATGCTATAGCACTGTATGCCACTACACTGCATGATTCTCCGCTCTGTGATTCCGCTTTACTTTACTCTGTAATACTCAATTCTACGCTAGCAGATAAATTAATCACCAGTATTATCTTGCCACTTTTCTTGTTGCCTGCAAAACTGTTGGGTTTACAAAGAATTCTGCAGTGCTTTAAAAATGCTGCACTGCCAAAAACCTGGCCGCGCCTGTAACAAAAGCAACTCCCCACCCTTCCAGCCTGGCCTTGATTAGGTTATCCATAAATAACGAGAATCCAGCTTTACTCCCTTGTCAATGAGTGTTTCCCAGGATTCATTATTAGCTCCAGCTCTTTTCAACCTTTACTTCAAACCTTTTGCAGATTTTCTCAAGTGCTCAGGAATTACTTACCTTTGTTATTCTGAAAACACACATCTTTACCTAAAGATCTCCTCTCCTACTGACATCTTGATCCTGGCTCTATATTAAAGAAAGTGAGTATTGAATTACTTGCCATCTTCTGAGACTAAAGCATGCTAAAATTGAGCTCCCCCTCGTTTTACTGGCTGTTGCCAATGCACCAGCTCAATCCTGGACTGATTCTTGGAACTTCCTTGACTTCAAAGCTACAATTAGTGCTAAATCTCTTGATGTTATTCCAGACAAAAGACTAAGGTCCTGATTACGACCCTAGTGGTCAGACCGTTGGTCCGGCAATATGGCGGTCTGGAGGATGCAGCAAAACCCGCAGTCTCCAGACTACTGTATTATGAAATGCCTACAGGGCTGGTGGGACAGTCAGTGTAGCGGCATTGGCTTTGGCTGTAAAAGTGAGCCAATGCCAGCTGCGCTGACTGTGCTGCACGCACTGTCAGAATGGGCACTTGTTGCCATCACAGACCGCATGCATTCCGACTCTGCTGACAGGGGGACGTCTGCATTGCCCATGACATGGGCATGGGCAGTGCAGGACCCCCCCAGGGGCTGTGTCTCTCTTTCTGATTGCCTTTTCATCCTAATCATCATAATCTGGAAGTCAGACTGCCAAGTATGTGGCGGTCGGCCTTCCACCACGGGTACTGCAGTTTTAGGGCTGCCGTACTCGGAATCAGGCCCTAAATCTTCAATCTCAATCCAAGTCTCTGCAAACCTGTCCATGGCTGCAGTTAACATTTTCATGATGAATCTGGGAGTTCAATCCTGCCAAAAACCTAAAAACCATAGTTCAATCACTGGTTTTGTTTAGGACTGATTACAGTAACTATTTATGGACTGTACTTCCCAAATCTCACCTTCCTCCTCTTAGAGCAGTGCTGCATGGAGCAGCTTGTTTTGTCATTGAAAGCAGCAACTGTGACCATATAACAGTGATCTTGCTTATGCCTAAATGGCTCCCCATTCGTGCTAGATTAATTTTCATATCTGCGTCTATCACACACAGTATTTAAACAACCATACCGCAATATCTCTCTAACAAAGCTGATCCTGTCAGCTGGCCAGTGCTCTCTTCAGAGTATGGGGTCACGTCTCCTAAAACCTTCCACATTCAGGAAAGAATGCACATTGGCTCAATCTTTCTCAGCAGTGTGACCAGCATCTGGAACTCCCCCACTTGCTTTAAGCACAACAAAAGTCTCAGCTATGTTCAAGGAAGATCTCAAGCTCTTACCATTCCAAATTTATTTTCAATCAAGACCTTTCTAAATGTGGTTCCTTACACATGGACACACCTAATCTGTTCTTTTATTGATACAATTAGTTGTTGAGCATTATAGTGCCTGTGTAAATGCCCACTCTATGTGAAAGAAGGAGAATAGCAACCTATTTGGTGTGGCTTTTGAGAAAGTTTTTAGGAAGGTAAGTAAATATAAGGAAACTGTATGGAAACGTGGGACTAATAAATGTAAGGAATGATACTGAAGAGAAGTATTATTTAAAAAGTTCCCTCTCAGGCAGAGAAGCAGTCGGACTCCATAGTGAACTGGGGAAGATGTTTAGAGAAAGCATAACCCTTATTTGAATCATTATGTTACTGTGTGGAACTTAATATCACCCCTCACTCATCGTCTGTAACCATTGTTGTGTCTCCTTCCATTAATTGAACATTTGTTGTAGCAGCATTGCATTCAATCATTAGTGGCTGTAGGCACCGTTTACCATGTGTGATTGACAGAGATTATTTACATCTTTACACGTCAATGGAAACATACTAAATTGGTATAATTTAATTAGGTCAGAATGCCCTATGAGTAATATAAACAGTATTCATTGAGAGTCGGTTAGAAGATACTGAAGGACATCACAGTTCTGTTAAAAGGGATGGCCAACAAGATACATTCAGAACGCATCAAAGACTGTCTTTTAATGCTAATTTGTTAATGTTAGATTAAGATGAAGGTGGTTCATGAAGGGCCCAACAGAGACTTAACGAGATGATGGTAATGGAAATAGGACCTGTGAGCCTGTGGAGGATGAGTGAGGAAGCACAGTCGAGTAGTGATGATGGGGAAAGCGCTTCACTAATATGTCTGCTGAAAATGAAGTGGAACACAAAGCCTAGATGAAGGCTTAGAATCTCAGTTGAAGGCAGAAGGTAACAGAACATCTGCCAAAAAAACTAGCAGCTGTCCTGTGTGCTCACCACCATGTAAATTCACCTCATTTAGAGTGTGGAAGAAGAAAGTGTTCTCAGTGGTGGTGCTGCATCAAGCATAGAAACACCTGTCCTTGTGCGGATTGTTGTTGGAGAGGTAGCCTAATTAAAGGCGGACCCTCCAAGGTCATTCCCACCAGTGTATCTTTTGTGTATAACATGCTAAATCGCACACATTTAGTGCCAGACAATTCATAGGATATGGAGTACATTGGTTGTGTGATTTCAAGAGCCTGACTCCTGCATTAGGGTTCTATTCTCCAGGATCACATAAGAGACAGGTCATCTGGCATGGCGCAGCCTCAATTATCTGTGCCTTTTTCCTGAACCAGCTCCAGTAATAAATACAGAAATCATTCCAAGGGGAAAATTACTGCCATTAGATCTTTAGATTTTGAGACCTGGATACCCCTGGATTCATATACTCACAGCTCCGTCATCTAGTCGAGAACAGAGAGCTCAAGATCATATATGATGACAATGCATTTTTTTCTTTCTTTTCATAACAAATTGACACAGACAACCAATATATATGTATTGTTAGTTTATTTTTACTTCATAAAGTGCAATGTTTTAGGAACTACTTGTTGTTTTCCAACAAGATTAAACATACATTACTGATTAATTTTAATAAACATGCATACACTGCTTCAAATTCAGGGGTTTATGAGCATAACATTTATCATACTACAATCACAAAATATGCGCCCTTTAGTTAGGAATACATCACACTTCAAACAAAGTGCACAGTGCTTACAACGTTTTGATAACTACTGATCAGTCTGTTCGATGATGCAATGATGACACATGCCTACTTTGTGAAAAGACAGAGTAGGCGCTCCAGTGTGCAGTCAGTGATTATGCTGTTGGCTCTGAGAAAACAGAAGACTTATATAAGAGAATAGCAGACCTTCAGGCAGAGCTAGAGCTAATTTAAAATGTATTCATGTTATCAATTCACAAAACTATGTAGAAAAACAACATATTGACCTATGGTTTGGCACAGCATCGCGCTTTTCACCCACATGTGTTTGTCTTGACTTTTGAAGGAAGAAATTCTGCTGTGTTTGATTTACTCAGGACAGGTGTGCGAGGTGCACCTTGAATTCATAGTCAGGGAAATTAGAAAATGAACATTTGCACTTAATTTTTGGGATAAGGTGCTGAGCTACAAATGTTGAAAACTCGTAGGACTTTGTGAAAATGTAAGCTTTTTACTATTGTCCTCTACTGAGGGTAAGACGTGACAGAAATACAAAGTAAGTCCATGTTATTAAACGAGTGTGTTACTATGCGTTTTCCTATTTTCTGCACACCGCATGCTTCCTACCATCTCTGGAATGATGTCTACATAGCGGATTTACCAATGGACATCATTTAGGTGTTGCCAGAGGTTCTCAGCTGTGACCCCTGGCTCGCCACCTGTGATCCCTGACACTGCCTTTAGGACCCCTGGCCTCAGAGGTGGCAAATCGGTGCCAGGAACACAGGAGAGGCTCATCCTTATAAACATTAGCTGGGGTTCCACTTTCTTTGTTTTCTGTCAATTTTTTATTACACTAATTGTGAATATGAATTGACTTCCATAGATTTACTTCCAGTCACTGAGAATGAGCTTCCCTGAGAAGACAGACATAAAAGTATAATCTATTATATTTTTATTTCTACCTTGGAAAGGCGAAAGTCAGAGTTTGTCAAGCTGGAACTGGAGTCTGTGCTCTTCAGATGACACTCAGACCTTAGCAGTGAACGCTTAACATTCTGCAAACTTAATGGAATATATTTTTTTATCACTGCTAGCCCCTACCCTCCTAGGAGTGAAGTATAGGTGATTGCTACTGCCATTTATACCATGGAAGGGAGTATTTCTGTATTTAAATGGATATCAGACTGTTGTAGTATTCCCCTGCAACCATAAACGTGAAAGTTTTTGTAACATTAGTCCTGTAACTAATAGTTACTGTTTATGGTTCCTACCAAACATCGATTAGCCTTACATCATGAATTGAGCTCTACCCTGATCTGTAAGAGATTGTTATCAAGTGGCATACGTGTTAGAGGTTAGAATGTCCTTCACGACTGCCATTTTATGAATGCCGTCTGACAGTAAATCGGGAAACTTACATTGAATAAACCATGCCACGTAGAGCACATCTGTTTTCAACTTATCCCACTGTTTCTATTAATGTTTACAAGAATCCAGTGCATCTTAATGGTATTCGAAGTGGGCAGGATCTGAGGGGAAGGACGTGCCCATACGTTTTTAATTTAAGAGAAACAGTTCCCGTACTTTTTGAGAAAAGACAACTGTCCCGAGATGGTTAATTCCTCAACTGAAATGCTTCAACTGAAGTGTAAGGCAGGGAGTCTCCTGTGCTCCTGGGCAGATAGTTAAACAGGCAACCTTGCCAGGATGCCTGCTTGCCTGAAAGAAATGTAAATTTGCACAACTAGCCAATCTGGAAATAGAAAGGGTGCTTGGAAGCTGGTATTGGCTTTAATTGATGGAATTACATGAAGCTTCCTGATGACACAGATATATTATTTTTTAGTGTTATAGCAAGAGAGTTACCTACTGTCAAATGTGCTTTTAATGGACAGCTATGAAAACAAGCATTTGCAATGCAACGGGTCTCGCATTACGTAAAGTTAGAGCTATGAGCGTTGTAAACTCCTAACCTGACTTTTCTTGCACATTAAAAGAAAAAAATAACTGAGTGCGATCATGCTGTGTAAAACACAGCGCGATCGCGCTGCGAAATAAAGAGAAAAATCAGTCCAAAAAACATACGGAAAACATGGCGCCACATATGTTTCCAGTAGTTTACCGGTGTTCTCGAGGAGCGCTAAACACCGGAAAAGGCACGACGTATGCATGACTTTCACAAATGAAAACAAGCAGATTTTGAAAGGTAAGCCCGCAAACCAATCAAAGTGACTGAGGTAACATGGGCGTGGCTAAAATCCCCCTAAAGAGAGATTAGAAGTGGGATGGCGCTCTTTGCGCTTCCCCTAAAAATTGCACTATGTGCAGTCTGGATATTACTAAAATCTATATTTTGGTAGCACTTTTTTTATCTTAAATCTTTTGGCGCATTTTGTACCTGTGTATCTTATACTGAGTATAATGCAAATTTAAAATAGTGACTTACATATTCACAGTACTTTCTGTCTCAGACTGGGACCTTGTAGCACAAAACATACACAAATCACTATTCAACACTGCATCAACCAGGATTCAGTTCTGTGGCTGTCCAGTTAGAGGCACTGACCTCTGCAGTGCATTAACTTATAGAGCTTCATAATGTACAATTGTGTATTTCCCACTTAACTTAACTTGAATGTATTTATCGTTTAAGCTGTGTCATTTTATCTATAGTTACCTAAAGCTGAAAGAAGGAAAAAAGTTAAAGAATATTTTGTTGTTTTTAGCCACGCATTTGACTCGGCCCTCCACTCACTCACCCCCCACCCCCAATTGTGCGCAGCATCACAGTTCTCATTCTTTTATAAAGCACTTCTACCACTGCATTTTACATAAGAATATTTACACATTTAAATCCTAACGTGCATTTAGGAAACCTAACCTATAATTATTACTCCATGGCAACGAGTCCACATTTTACCATACGACAGAGAATGGATGTTAAAGTTCCCACATTTAGAATCTGGGACCCGCAGGTTATCAAACATCGCTTGGGCTCACATTTGTTTTGTAGGGATTCAATGAGGAAAGCCACGACCAATCACAGAAGAGATAAAAGTGTCAGTGTAACTGAAAAGTACAGCTCTGACTCCTAAACTGGCTTTTGGTATTCCTTCATCTCATTTCCCAGCAGCATTTCTGCCAGGAAGTGTTCTTCCAAAACTGTCTCTCCACATTTTGAGGAAAGCTCCTAAAGTCTGAGATTGAACTTTCTTTTCCTAGAAATGGAGTGCGCGTTTGTCGCATCCTCATTCGTATCTAATGCGCTTTGCCAAAGCGCTGGACTCCATCTTCGATTTGTAAACCTCATCAAACAGTCGGTTCTGTTTAGATGAAAAGTGGTTTTTCCAGTCTCCAACAGCTCCTGTAAGAGTAAATAAAATAAAACAAGCAGTGTGAGTTGCCTCTGCCGTCAACAGAACCGAGTCAATTTCATTCTTGGCGATCAGATCGAAGGCGTCAGAATACATTCATCAGGTGCCTCCGTATTTCTTTCCACACTGCAGCTCAGGTGTGTTGTCTAGCGCCCTCATCATACATTTCTTAATATACCCATTGCTTCATATTTTCTCATCAAGCAGAATTGCAAATACGGCGGGATAATTCAGGAAAACGAGTCACTAAAACCTGCCTGCGTATTGGCAACTTAAAGAGTAGCATCAGAGCAGTGGATCAGGGGCCTGCATAACGGGGATCTTATTACCAAGGTGTGTGTTTCATAGTATTCATGGGTTATTACTGGCCGAAATGGTAGCATAAATTCACATTACTGCAAAGCATAAAATTAGTCATACTAAAAATAAATTTTACTAAAAGCAAACAGGATTTTCGCGAGTCATATTTTATGATTTTAGTTTGTTGCAGGCTAGCAAACCCCATTATTTTCAACAATATATGACAGTGACATCAATACACTAACTTAAGAAGCACATTTGCATATGATCCCTTTAGCTAATGAAATAGAAAAGCTAAGCCTAGTGGCAATTTTGGCTGCATAAGGGAAGTGTATAATCGGGAGACAATTTAGTTTGCAAATTGTAGTTCAAAAAACAAAAAGGGCCTGATTTAGAACGTGGCAGGGTTACTTTGTCACAACCATGACAGATACCTGTCTGCCGAAATCTAAATCCTATTGTCTTGAATGGGATTTAGATTTCGGCAGACAGGATAGCTGCCACAGTTGTGATGGAGTAACCGACCAATAAGGCCTGATTTAGATCTTGTCGGTGTTACAGCCAAGCAGCATCTGCAGCGCACCCTGGAAGACCATCAGGTAGACCGTGGTCTGCCTGCTATATTTTGATGTTACGGCTCTGCAAGCGGAGGACTGGCAATGAATTGCTGATGGAGGGAGACGGTGGCAAGACCCAATTAACTTTGTACAATGGCAGTATCTATGGAATAGAGATAACTGACACACACACACACACACACTATACCTTAGCCATTTGTGTCCCCCTGCACTACAGACTATGCAACACACCTCATAAACACCATCATCCATTCCAATTCCAACACAACACATATATGCCAAAAACACACATTGACATACATCCATGACACAACATAGACATCCCATTTACACTGCACCCGCACACTACAGAACCACATCCAACACAACTGCACACTCAGCTACACAAACACATACATGCACAACTACACACATCATGACAACGTCCACCACACAACACTCACCTGAATGTGTTACACAGCAACACAACATTCACAACATCAGTCTCACATGCAAGTGACACACATACACATACACATACAACCACACAACCAATTCCAGCTTCCTTCATCTCAAACAGCCAATCCACACACACATACACATACTGACTATCATACACAACAGATAGCGCAAACCTACCCTACAGGTCCCCTTGCAATGCGCACACATGGACACCATTTTCGAGTGTGAGAGTATGGTCACTGGGGTGCCAGCATTCTTTTTACGATGAATAATGACACCACAATGACAGTTGTGTATGTGTGCAATATGCGTGTTGTGCCAGTGTGTCCCCAGTCATGTGTGACACAATTGTATCCCCAACATATGCAAGTCACAGTGATTTAAAAAAATTACTGTCACATGTATATGCCTGCAGTGGTCCCGACCTCCTGAGTGGTGCCAACCCAACATATCCTGGCAACGCGATGCCCCTACCTTCAAGTCTGGCAATGGGGAGTCGTGTTTTCTCCATGGGTTGTTGGAAGCACTGATGTCAGATGCTGTTCAGTTGTGTCCAGTGGAAGACAGATGTGGAATGGAATTAGGTGAGTTATCAGCCCCCCCCCCAATCTGCCAACTCAGAAGTGGAGGTCAGACCGACATTTATTTCTTGGCAGTAAGGCACATCCAAATCTGTACAGCGGGAAGTGTGGCTGGGGTCTCGCCGTTATCTATTTTTCCCTCTCCCACCGTAAATTAGGGTGGTGTTTCTTGGCAGAAATAGCAGTTCGAATGCAGGCTTTTGTCTATGGGACCTCAAACATCTAAATATGAGGGGCGGACCGTCACGGCGGGTGGACTGTCATGGCGGCGGATGGGTTTTCAGTCAAAAAGTTGGCAGCGGGACCGTTACTGCCAACATCTAAATCAGGCTCATAGTTACAAATGTTGCTATTATTCCTGTGCCTGGTTTTGGCTTATTTTTAATTGGACATTACTATTTAATGTGATTTAATCTAAGGCCATTATCATTTTCCCCATCAAAATATGTTTTGTGTTTCACTACTATAAATGCTGATAGGATAGACAGTTTGGCAGGCTTTGCACAGTGAGCCCCACTGATCCATTGTAAACTGTTGGTGTTTCCTGTGTAATGCTAGGATCACTAAGGGTGGCTTGAAACATTGTAAAACGGGCTATGTTACAAAGCTGTCAGAATGATGCATTATACATTGGTTAAGAAAAGATGGATGCTTCACACATCGTCCCACCCACAAGTGCCCATGACCCCACCCTCCACACACACACACATATATACTCTCTCTCTCTCTCGCTCTCGTTCTGCTTGCTCACCTTTCCTGAATATGAGTTTCCTGTTGGATGTGAGCGCACACACTGTGTGGTTTGGGTCATGGTTTTCCTTCTCAACATTGTTTTTCATCTCATTGAAAGAAGACATCCTTGAAGCTTCATTGATTTCTTGGTCACTAATACTTAATCCGAGGAAACTGCATATTTTCCGAATTGATTTAGGAAGATTCTGAAAATCAAATAAGTGGAATAACCGTCAGTCACCATAATCAAAGAAAGCAGGAAACGCTTTACGTGCCTCAGAGTACTAGCGACATATCTTGTGCAAATTGTATTAACTTCAGTTAGAAATGCCCAGTTTTCTTTAGGTACATTAATATTATTATGTTTAAGTCCCTTGCAGTTGTCTTAGGATGTCTTAGTCTAACAGTACAATCATTGCAAGTACTGTCCTCTTCCAAGCTCAATAAGCAAGAGTGAACGGGAAATGGTTACTGAGTGTCACTTTTACAACAAAATATTCCCTTGGAAGGGAGGTGACCATCTAGGTGCTGAATGTCAGGTCACCTAATGCACTGCAAGTATGTATCACAATAGTGACCCAGTCTGGTTAGGCTTGGCCACCCATAAAAAAAAGTGTTGCACCACTGTTTGTGCTGGAGGGATGACCGCAGGTACCTACATCATATGTGACGCTAATGTTGCCAAAGAATGTTTTGTAACTACAAACTTAGTTGTGATTGCCATTATAAACAACGTTTCCTCAAACGTATGCCTACTAACATAGTATAACGCCTTATGCTAGGTTTTTAAATAGTTGCATTACAAACACTTAGTCTGATTTACTGGCACCTGCCTTAGAATCATACAATTTATGTTTGTGAGGTGACAAACCTGAGAGCAAAATTCAGGACTCCAAGATCCAAGGTCCGCAATTTAGCCACTAGACTTCAACCCCTCCACATCCCCGCCCCATCCACATAAACCACATCTGCACCACTGATGGTCTCCCACTTGTCTGCTTGATAGAAGAACCGAGGGGTGCTGCTGCAGTGGGACAATTGACATTCCACTAAATGTTTGTAGTTACGATTTTGATGTTGTAGGGGCACTTAGAACTTCTGCCGGGGATCTGTCTAGGTACATTAAGGGGGAGGGCATCCAGCAGCAGATTTTTGTAAAACAAGCTGAACCAGCAATTTTATTGTTATTGTTTTTTTAGAGAAACAATCATGTCTGTACTGGACTTTTATTTGTTTGAATAGTAGATAACTATCTTCCAAGCTCATAGTCGTCCACCTGATATAGTAGACAAGCTGCTGGAAGCCCTTAGGTTTTGGTGCCCTAAGAATAGTCGTATTTGACATGATGAAAAGGAGAGAGGCAATATTATTATTAATCAATGTGCATGCAATGTCAGTGAGTTGATGATGAAGTACTTTACATCTGCCCGTTCAGACCTACTCTATGTATTAGATTCAGGATAGTTAAATATAAATACATTTTGACTATTTTGGTAATGGTGGTTTGAGAATTCGTTTCAGCTGAGTCATAGAATCGCTTGTTCTTACCTTCTTCATTGACTCGTAATATAAAATTAGGATTGTTCCATCATTTTTGTGCTCTTCCCATCCCAGGATATGGTCAAACCAAGACCCACATACAACTGTAAAGCAAAAATGTTGTTACAGTCAATGGATATATATTCCCAGAAAATGTTATCTTTTCATTTAATCAAAATGAAGGACATACTTTGGCATAAACACTTCAAGCTAGAGGATCAAATCTATGTAAATCATCTCACATCTGAAATTGGGAGTTTACTCATCACAGATCTCTGTCTATCCCTCCACTCTACTTCACATAGACAACATATTACAGAGAGAAGACATTAAATACTCGTTGATGGAGGAACAGGGTTGGGCATAGTGACACCAATAAGCTGAGAGACCTCCACACGTTTGTGCAGGGAGCACAGCTTTCTCCATGGGTATAGGAAGGACCAGTTTGAAGGAAGTGTCACTGTGTTTTTGCACCTCATGTAGGAGTAAAAAGAAAATCATATAGTCCCAGTTCCATAATTATATGAGCACTGGTCTGTGGGGCTATTCGTACAGAAAGTAATTGTTTATTCCTTCTGCGCATTACACAATCCCAATTTTAACGTTCTCGCTGGAACTGGGTAAGGATATTTGAATGTGATCCTTTTCTGTGCACTACTCCTCCGTCCTTTGCCCCTTTTCATTGTTGCCTCCCTCTACATAGCTATGCTGCATCTGTCCGGTTTCTCAGCATCACATATATAGACGAGTACTGTTCTATGTGCCGCAACTCATATTTGATGAAGCTTGCCTCCATATTTGTATAATATCTCAAGGATGTGGTTAAATTCCTCTCATATTTAATTTCTCTTTGATGTACCACCTACATGCTCATACTAACCATTAATGTTTTGTTTTAATCTTAAAATCCTCAATAAAAATGTATTCAACAAAAAAGGGAGATTTTATATGTATTAACTTCTTTGCCCCTGGGATTTGTGGTCACTCTCCTTTAGTGAGACTTTGCTCATGACCTTATGAATGTGCAAAAACTAATGCTCGTTGCATAGCATATGCAAGCTCAATGGCACTATATAAATCAGGCCATCTGTAATATGTTATTTTACGTTTGATGGCTCATTTTGAACAATTAGGTTGGAAAATGTATTTGAAAATCTGACTTTTATTGACAGTGCTTGGTAGAATTTATCACATGTAAATCACATTAGAACGTTTGTCAGTGAACTAACAGCTATTTTCAGCTGACACAAACCTCTTAAACATATCTGCATTGCTTAAAACAGGTATGTATTTTGGCGACAAAACATTCTTCGTGCCAGTCTATAGACATAACTTCTTACAGGTACTAATTTGTGCTGGGGTCTGCAGATGGTGGGCACCTGGAAAAAAATTGGGGTTTCAGTTCTTATTTTTTGTCTGTAGACTTTGACCCTATCCAAGACAAAGAAAAGAACAAAAAACAAGGAACAGAGATAAGAAACAGGGAGAAAACAGGAATTTAATACAGCCTGCAAGAGAGGGTAAATGGACAAGAAGTTTAGGGTGGTGGAGGCAGTGGAATCAAGATGGCCAGCCTAGGTTTTGGGCAACCTCTGAATACGACAGTGATGGTGGAAATCTCCAATGAAAGCTTTTCAACTTCTACATGTATGCATTTATTTATTTTTGCAAATTAAAAACTGATTCTTCACTATATATTTTTAGACCACCACCTCAAATTCAGTAAACAATATTAGTACTGCGTTTTGCAATCAGCCTTCAGGTTTTTCCAGTCTGTGAAAGTATGGGCAGGTGAGGTTTGTCCTTGGAGGGCCCTCCTGAGCCGCAGGGGCTGCAATGGCCATGCCACACCCCTGATGTCATTATTTTTCTGTAGCTGTGACAGTGCACTCACAGTACACCCACCATTTGGAACACGATCAAGCATTAACAGCACGTAAGGACACGTGGGACCAGTGCTTAATTTGTGCTTGTTGTTTCCGGTGCTGAGCACGGCACTTGTTTTTGAGGGCCGGGCTTATTCTTCTGCCTCAAGCATTTGCTGCGAACAAAAGACACATATGGGAAAGGCGGAGGAAGAGAAATACGAAAAAGCGTCACAAAGGGAGAAAGTAGAAAGCTGTTTGAGTGAGCCGAAGGGGCAGGGAGTGACTTTAAATGGATTGGAGAGGCACAGGATGGCTTCAGGATCACGCCTCCTCCGTGTTCCCTGTTCCCACATTTAATTGCAGCAGCCGTGCGTTTAAGAGGGCGGCTGTGGACACCCGCACGTTTTTATTTATAAATTAAGCACTGCTGGGACGTTCTATAAAATGGCTAAATAAACAAATGAGTAAGGCAGATACTGTAGTAGAGTGCATCCCTCACCATCCCGCCCTTCCTTTCCAGGCACGGTCTTCGTGTTTTTCTGTCAGGGAATTTTCCAGTAAATCAAGAACACGCACTGTTTGAATAAAAGGAGCTCCTTAAAAAAAACCAGACACATCACCATAGTATCCGCTCACAAGATTTTGTTCGCGTACTTAGAAAAGTATAAAGAGAACAACTGTTGGAAAAACCATACCAAAGACCCATCAACGCAATCTAATCTGCTTCTTCGATGAATCTGGGGGAAAGGCTGCACTCTCACTCTAAGGGGCAAAGTTCAGGGTGACTTAGCAGTCTAAAAGCAAAGTATACGGAAGAGTACAAACCACACGGCCTCAGCTGAGCCTTCATAGTCACTTCAAAAGACGTTATTACAATAGCTCAGCCGAGCAACAGTGTAAAGCTTTCTGCTGAAGTTGAAACATCGAAAGCACCTCACCGGTGCACATTGTGTCTGAAAAAGATCTTGCAAGTGGAAACACGCTGGTTCCTCGAAACAGCAGCTCGTGGCACTAGAGAATCATACTGGAACTCGTTTTTATAATGCTACATTTGTTATCGAAGTGAGACAATGTTAAATGGCTTCGAGCCTCAGGGACTCGTGCACAAGTTAAGCCACAAGTCACAAATCACGTGATCATCAACGTGTAACAGTCGAATGGGTGAGGTTACACAGTAAACACTGCTGTGGGCTGTACTGGGTTTGCAGGAATGCCAGGTGATATTACTGCTGCCGTAGCCAGGGAAAGGGTGGTGTGCAGCTGATGTGCAGAATCACTGGGCTCTAAGAAATCATTAGCACTGCTTCAGAAGCAGAGAAACCAGAGGACCAGCAGCAGCAAAGAAGCCTGGCTACAATGGAAAAAAACAAAAGGGAAAGAACAGCTCAAAGTTCTGTGAAAAACTCACTTTTTGCCTGTTCTCCTTATTGTGTCCACTTTCTGTGGTATGTGGTGACTGTGCCAGGCCAGTGCCCTCCTAGACTGTCAGTGTGACAAGAAGCAGTAGGAGAATGGAGCATAACGAAATGTTCAGTTATGTACAATAGTGTGCTGTCTTGCACCGTTGTATGTCCTCTACTGTCTGTACAGCGTGCCTCTGCACTGCAGGCTACGTGATTGCACGATAGCTGCTCAGGCTGCACGTGGCCTTTCAATCTATCTTTTTCTATCATGCTCAAAATTACAATGCGAGTATCAACATTTGCTGAAGGAGTTCTGACCACAACTCCACGACCATGACAACTAGAATGGGTACCAGTGGTGCTTCCTACAGCCAGCTGCCTCCCTCACGCGAGAGTGTTCCCGGTCTACTAGTCAACGTGACACGTAAGGTCAACCTCCCCAAAGCGTCTGACTATCACCCAGAAAAGTCTAAATGTTCTAGGGTTAGATCCCTTTGCTACAAAGGCTCTTCTGCTGCACCCCTTTTGGAACGTGGCTGTAGGAAGTTCTGAAGAGTAATGAAGGCCAACCTGTTCTGCTCTGCGTATGAATCCGGAACGGTAGACTAATTTATGTATTGTTTTTCTCCTACCACATCTGCTCCTTCTCTTCTGCGTTCGACACCTAAGTCCTCTGAAGTACTACCCTGGAGGCCAGATTGTCATTCAAAATAATGCATTATAAAATAAATTAAGTAATTATTAGGCTCGAGTTTATGTTCTAGTTTTCGAATTTACTATAGTCAGTCAAGTCATACGAACTTTGGAAATTCTTTTTTGGACAACAGGAGCTTCTAGGCAGCCTAGGAATGGTATGGGTTAGTAAGACAATTTAAGAGATGCATCCGAGCATCCCCCTTCCCCTCAATCTTTTATGTCAAGCACGGGAGCGCTCTGATGTGTTGTAATCTATCTGTGGGCTTTTAACCTACTATTACTAGTTCATGGGCTTGCCTTTCAAAAATCCTTTGTCATCATTGGTAAAAGCTTTACGTTTTTATCTCTTTGGGGCAGCTTTGTTACTGGCTTGGCCATCGACTTTGTTACAGGATAATTGGACATTTGCCAATACGTTTGTCTGCAAGCGAACTTCTTTTTCCTTTTGTGTCTCTTTTTCCCCGCTCATGCTCATGGCGGACATGGCGCTTTGAATTGGCTTTCTTATTTCAACTGTTTTACTTTTCATTTTCAATTTATGTAGCAAGAAAAGTCCTGTTAAGAATTTACAACGCAAATAACTCTTCCACTGAGCAACCAAATAGCTTTCCTTGCGTTTCAGTTGCCAAAACTAGGGGCCATATTTATACTTTTTGACGCAAAACTGCGCTAACGCAGTTTTGCTCCAAAAAAATTAGCGCCGGCTAACGCCATTCTGAAGCGCCATGCGGGCGCCGTATTTATTGAATGGCGTTAGCCGGCGTTAGCCGACCGGCGCTGCCTGGTGTGCGTGAAAAAAAACGACGTACACCAGGCAGCGCCGGCGTAGGGAAAAATGGCGTTTGGGCGTCCAAAAATGGGGCAAGTCAGGCTGAGGCAAAACAATCGTCTTAACCCGATTTGCGCCATTTTTTTTTGGCGCCCAGACGCCATTAACATGACTCCTGTCTTAGCAAAGACAGGAGTCATGCCCCCTTGCCCAATGGCCATGCCCAGGGGACTTATGTCCCCTGGGCATGGTCATTTGGCATAGTGGCATGTAGGGGGGCACAAATCAGGCCCCCCTATGCCACAATTTTTTTAAAAAAAAAATACTTACCACAACTTACCTTTTCTTCCCTGGGATGGGTCCCTCCATCCTTGGGTGTCCTCCTGGGGTGGGCAAGGGTGGCAGGGGGTGTCCCTGGGGGCAGGGGAGGGCACCTCTGGGCTCATTCTGAGCCCACAGGTCCCTTAACGCCTGCCCTGACCCAGGCGTTAAAAAGAGGCGCAAATGCGGGTTTTTTTGCCCCGCCCACTCCCGGGCGTGATTTTTGCCCGGGAGTATAAATACCACGCACATGCCTGGGAGTCATTTTTTAAGACGGGAACGCCTACCTTGCATCTCATTAACGCAAGGAAGGTGTTCACGCCAAAAAATGACGCTAACTCAATGAACTTTGGCGCTAGATGCGTCTAACGCCAAAATATAAATATGGAGTTAGTTTTGCGTCAAATTTGCGTCGAAAAAAACGACGCAAATTCGGCGCAAACGGAGTATAAATATGCCCCTAGGTTTTCACTTACGGTTAAACTCCAAAGTTGGATGGCTTCCTAATTTTTGTGCATAACCAGGATGTATAGAACAATGAAGATGGGGAGTAAGACAGGAAGCTGACAATTCGGGGGAGCATTCTGCTACACGGACAGCAGCTTTAGAGAGGCGAGGCACAGGAAAGGGCTAAAGGACTAACAGAAAGCATATGAGATGCGAGAGGGTTAGTGATTGGACAGCTGGCTTGGGCACTGAGATGGCATAATGGAATATGACCAAACAGGAGGCAAGAAATGTCAATATGCAAATTGCCTATCTCAGTGATGGTACCGCAATCCACAGCTAATGGTAGGTTAGGGTGCACTGTTGAAAGTTAAAAGTGCATTGTAAGTGAACGAGATTCTCAGTTGTGTATTTGAGAGACATTATAGGCATCGTTAATCCCATTAAAAGCCACGACCTTTGGTTTAGCTACACACAAGACTTCATTATGTATAAACATAACTGGTGAAATGTAAGGGACAAAGATCTCAGTAGAGGAAAACCAATAAAGATGGTGAATCTGACTTGTTAGGGTGTATATGATGTATTCTTGCTTCTCACTAGACTGTAAAGATGACCAGATAATCAGCTACAGGCCTCATTAATTACGCCAACAACCTTTTGCAATTGCCTGAGAACCTAACATTGTTGATTCCCACAACTCATGTTTCTACCTGCAACGTAAACATCCAATTGGTTAAAAGCTTTGAATGAATTAAAATACGTTGCTTGTATAGACTTGCTTACCTTCTCCTTGCATGAACATGTTGAAGTAAGCAGGCCATGCTTCAATGGTTGGCAGGTTTGGGTTGTCTCTGTAGTAATGATATAGTGAAACTGCTGTGTCCTTTGGATTTCGCACAATGTAGATTGACTATAGAAAGGAAGAAATACTGTCAGTGGCGGCAAAATGTGATCAACTCTGAAAAATATCTGCCTGTCAATGATTCATACAAATGTTAACAGTGCACATTTCTTTATTTCCTCATCTTGCTAATACGTGTTCTGTATTGTTGCAGATCTGTATCTGGTGCAGAGAGAAATTCTACATCAGATTAGAAATATTTGCTATGATTTTTTTTTGTTCAGTAAATGTATTGCTATATCATTTGATTCATTGTTCTTTTATGGCGATCCGCCGAAATAGAGAGTGTTGAACTGAATATCATTTCAACATCAGTGCATTGGGCCATAGCTGAATTAAAATATTGTTTACAGAGATACATTGAAATATATCAAGTTCTTTCAGAATTATTGAGATATTGAAAAGTATTCCATTCTTGTTCTACACACTAGATATGGTGGGAATGTAATATAACAGTATGTGTTCCACATTTAGTCAATGTATTTTGTTTAGCACTGTTGATATTTTTACTTATATTTGGAAAAATAATTTTTACTTTGCATTTTTTTGCTTTCAGGTCATGTGGCAACATGTTGTAGCTCAAATGCGTAGGGATAATTCTTCTGGAAGGCAAATTTTTCATTTCTTCTAGTTTTGAAAGATCTCCAAACTCAAGTGGGGATGTCAGGGTCACCTTGGAGTCATATAGGTTCTTAATAATTTCTGCCAGCCAGTGGGTTCCTAGAAGAACATAGTAAACATTTAGAACCTTTCCCTAGAAGTCCCTCAATCACATTTGACGATACTATCAAAACCAATACAATGATCTGGGTAATTCATAAGAAAATATCTAATGTGACAAGATCGCTGATTATAATATTGAAGAATGCCAAGTTCATTTCTCCATAATAGTGAGGAATTTCTATTCAACCTTTCACATTTTCACAACATTTATGGAAAAAAGAATTTTCTAAAACATAAAAGTGTTCATTTGCAAGCTGCCTTTGACTTAGGTTCTGGTTCTGCCTTTGGCGGTCCCGCCACAGGACCGCCAAAGATGCGAAGAGGACGCCACTAGCATGGCGGTGGCGTTCCCCCGAGCGTATTACAATGTTCCCGTCATGCTGGCCAGCAGGAACATTGTATTACGCATTCCCGCCGGGCTGACCGATGGGAACAGTGCTACCATATTGGTCTTGGCATCCTTAAGGGAGCCAAGGCCAATATTGTAGCACTTCAGCACCCTCAGATTGTGTACTGTCTGCATCTTTCCAGGATCATAATGTGGCTGCCGGACGTTAGTGTCTGAAGTAAATCCTCAAAAACCATTGTTCCTGACCACTTTCCATACACAGTTTCCTGGTGACTTCTATGTCAGCCTATTTGATTTAACCTTACTGAACAATGCAGCAGGCTCTTTAATGTACCTGTGTACTCTTTCTCTCTTGAAAATCTCTTGAAAATCTCTAGCATATGTTCCATGAGCGTGTTGTGGTATACAATGGTATCCACTGACACATGCAGTGTTTTGTTTTTTCACCTGGAAAACCAAAAATGACATGCAAGGTCATTCTCTTTTTGGAACAAATGCTTCTTTCCAAATGGGAATCTGTAAACGCTTAGGGTCTGCAGCGGTGTGTCTTAACTCTGAGAGACCTGGTAATGCTGAAACACTACCGGACTCAAGTCAAACCCAGCAGTTGTTTTCCAATGTATACATTCTCTTGTTCCTCAATAATCTAACACTTGAAAATTAAAATCTATTTTTATATATTAGTTGCATTACTGACCTAAATAATCACCTACACTAATTTGAATTAGAAAAAAAAAAAAAAAACAATGGCAAGGTATTGGCAATTTTTGGTGTTTTGATGTAAGTAAAGAATCATCTTCCACCAGGCTCTGGGTTAAGGATGAACATGTGTATATACAAAAATCTTCACCTGCCTAGAACAAACTTTAATGTATGGCTGTGCCTATTGCACCCACATAATGACATGGACAGTCAAATCTGGCATAGAAAACATATGTTCCTCCTTGAGTAAATTTTCCTGTAGCCATATTCTCACTGTATTTAAATTTGATATTACTGTAAGTAATTGATCCAGTCCACCCAATAGATGCTGCTAACACTAGTCCCATGTCGCGAACAAGCCTTCTTGATTCTAGCTCAAAAAGATCTGTACAGAGTTTATAAACAGGAGTCCAGTGAATATTGTTCCACTACTATGGCATTCATATTAACATGGAATACATAGGTTTCTGAACCTTAAATTCTCATAAACTTGCTATCTCATTTCATTCAGGCTATGACAAGCATACACTATTGGAAAGTGGAGTGTTCAACAAGGATTACTACACCAAATATAAATTCTGAGGATAACCTTTTCAACATGTATAAACTATTTCATTTACAGCCAATGGCATGGGGACATATTATTCTTAAAGTACAATAGATTAGAGTCCAGGAATTGTGCCACATCAAGAGAAAACTACCAATGTACCCCCAAACCAACCCTGAAAAATATCCTGTTTGTCAAAATGAAATATTTCGAATGCAATGCAAACAACTGGAAAGTTGTAAAATGCGGATTTACCTGACTTCGGGTAAGAAACGAGGAGCAGGTCGTCTTCTCTCGCCTGGAAGGTATCAAGTGACCTCAGGAGGTCAGTAGACGACCTTGTCGTGAAGGGGATACCATTGAACATGTGAATAAGGTTTGGGTGGCTTGACATTGTTGCTAGTGTGGTAAGGTCTTAGAGTATCACTGGAGTTAAGGTGACTTTTCAGTCAGTGATACACTAGCATCAGTGCCCAGGAGAGAGAGACTGAGGTACAGTCTGAGGGCTTCTTTTATACCCTTAACTCCCTGCCACATTATTCCAATCAAACCTTATCAGGAACTTTATGGCCTTCCCAGGTGCCTGACGCTGACCCAGAGAGCGTGATATCGGCACGGCCCAAAGAAAAACAGATCTCTTTCAGACCTTCCTTTCATCAGCATTGCCCAACACGTTTCTCCCTCTTATCTCATTTAAATAAGATTAGTGTGGTGTAGCTGCAATTTCCTCCTTCCGTGAGGCACGATTTTCTACAGACCCGAGCCTGCAATTTCCTGGCGAAACTCGCATCAATCTCGAGTGAAGATGATCATACCAGATCGAGATTATGGACGGTCGAGACCGCGTATATAAGGCAGATGCCTAGGGACCCCCTGATGTGCCACATAAACGCAATGTCACACTAACTGAAGTGACATACGCATAAACTTGCGTTAGTAGAACAAAAAGGCTCGTTGTTCACTTTAACCCCTTCCCTGCCAGGCCTTTTCTCCCTCAGGTGGCAGTCTTTTATTTGGCTATTTGGGGCAGTTCGCACTCAGGCCCTCATAACATTTTGTCCACATAAGCTACCCACGCCAAATTTGCGTCCTTTTACTCCAACATCCTAGAGATTCTAGAGGTACCCAGAGTTTGTGGGTTCCCTTGAACGAGACCAAGAAAGGGAAAAAGGTCTGCAAGAGAAGGTTTGTGGTTTTTCCCTGAAAATGGCATGAACAAAGGGTTTGCGGTGCTTAAATCACCATCTTCCCAGCTTTCAGCAACAGGCAGACTTGAATCAGAAAACCACATTTTTCAACACAATTTTGGCATTTTACTTGGATGTACCCCATTTTTACTATTTTTGGTGTTTTTACCATGCTTCCAGTTAGTGACAGAAGTGAATGTGAAACTAATGCTGGATCCTGGAAAGCTAAACATTTCTGAAAAGTAGATAAAATTCATAATTCACTAAGAGGTAATTTGTGTAGATCCTACAAGGTTTTCCTACAAAAAATGACAGCTAAAATAAAAAAAAAATGAAATTGAGGTGAACAAACAGCAATGTTTCTCCACATTTTACTCTGTAACGTTTTCCTGCGATGTCAGATATTTGAAAGCAATATACTTCTATGTCTGCTGGACTCTAATAGTTGCGGGGATATATAGGGCTTGTAGGTTCATCAAGAACCCTAGGTTCCCAGGGCCAATAAAGGAGCTACACCTTACAATGGGTTTTCCTTGTATACCTGGTTTACAGCAATTCATTTGGTGAAATACGAAGAATGAAAAATAGGTATCAAGGAAACCTTTGTAGTTCCAAAATGAGCACAAGATAAGGTGTTGAGAAGCAGTGGTTATTTGCACATCTCTGAATTCCGGGGTCCACATACTAGCATGTGAATTACAGGGCATTTGTCAAATAGTCGTCTTTTTTACACACTGTCTTACATTTGGAAGGAAAGTTGTAGAGAAAGACAAGGGGCAATAACATTTGTTCTTCTATTCTGTGTTCCCCTAAGTCTCCCGATAAAAATGGTGCCTCACTTGCGTGGGTAGGCCTAATGCCCGTGACAGGAAACGCAACATGGACACATCACATTTTTACATTGAAATCTGACTTGTTTTTGGAAAGTGTTTGGCTGTGGATTTTGGCCTCTAGCTCAGCCGGCACCTAGGGAAACCTACAAAACCTGTGCATTTTTTAAAACTATACACCTTGGGGAATTCAGGATGGGACGACTTGTGGGGCTTTCACCAGTTTCTTTTACCCAGAATCCTTTGCAAACCTCAAAAGTTAGGCAAAAAAAAAAAACACACCTTTCCTCAAATTTCGGTGACAGAAAGTTCTGGAATCTGAAAGGAGCCACAAATTTCCTTTCACCCAGCGTTCCCCAAAGTCTCCCGATTAAAAATGTTACCTCACCTGTGTGAGTAGACCTAGTGCCCGTGACAGGAAATGCCCCAAAACACAATGTGGACACATCACATTTTCCCAAAGAAAACAGAGCTGTTTTTTGCAAAGTGCCTAGCTGTGGATTTTGGCCTCTAGCTTAGCCGGCACCTAGGGAAACCTACCAAACCTGTACATTCTTTTAAACTAGACACCTAGGAGAATTCAGGATGGGGTGACTTGTGGGGCTCTCACCAGGTTCTGTTACCCATAATCCTTTGCAAACCTCAAAATTTGACAAAACTAAACACTTTTTTCTCACATTTCAGTGATAGAAAGTTCTGGAATCTAATAGGAGCCACACATTCCCTTCCACCCAGCATTCCCCCAAGTCTCTTGATAAAAATGGTATCTCACTTGTGTGGGTAGGCCTAGGGCCCGCAATAGGAAATTACCCAAACCACTATATGGACACATCAAAATTATCAAATTCAAAACACCTGTTTTTGCTGGGGGCACCTGCGTTTTTGGTCCTCGGCTCAGCAGCCATATAGGGAACCTACCAAACCCAAACATTTCTGAAAACTACACACCCAACGGAGTCCAGGGAGGTGTGACTTGCATGGATCCCTCAGTGTTTTCTAACCTAGAATCCTCAGCAAACCTCAAATTGAACTAAAAAAAAATCTAATTTTTCTCACATTTCTGTGTGGGATCACCGAACCGGGACACAGTTCTTACCACCCAACGTTCCCCTCAGTCTCCTGATAAAAATGATACCTCACTTGCGTAGGTGGGCCAAGTACCTGTGACAGGAAGAGCCAAAAACATGTCGATATTGAGGGGGACCCAAAGTGGGTCCAAAAGGGCAGTTTGAAAGAAACATTTGTAGGCTGACAAGTGGGGCAGAATTTTTATCGGTATAGATGCAACAATGCTGGGTGGTAGGAATTTTGTGGATTCCTTCAGATTCTGAAAGGTTCCATCATAAAAATGGGGGAAAAATGTGTGATTTCCAGCAAAGTTGGAGGTTTGCACAGTATTGTGGGTAAGAAATTTGTGCGGGGTGCATGTGAAGCACACCACCCTGGACTCACCCAGATGTTTAGTTTTCAGATATCTAGGTGTTGTGGATTTTTCTATGGCAGTGTCCCAAAGTTAAAAAAGTGAGGCCTCACCATTCCAAGTGGGATGAGTTTGAGAGTTAGACAAGCTCTCATGGCCCAAATGTAAAACCAAAACCCAAAATGATCAAATGTCCTCTTGCTTGCCATGGGATAAGATGTTTTAGTGTTCAGGGAAGAGCTGAAAGACTGTTACCCCCTTCAGTTGGGGAGGGAGCATAACCATGCCCATACTGTTGTTAGCCACATCCCACTATTTTCTTTTTAATTCCCTGGCATCTAGTAGGCTTTCTGACCCCCCTGGGAAGAGGATCTGGGGTAATTGCTCCATCTGCCCACCAGTGGGCAGAACAACTTTGCCCCCATTTATTTTGGGTGGGGGCATGGCCATACCCACACCCTCTTTTTTGAAAAAAAAAGTCTTCTCTGGTCTCTGGTGGGCTTTCTGCCCCCCTTGGGGGCAGATGGGCCTTCCAAAAATAGGCCAATCTGCCCCAAGGGAGGCAGATATGGCCAACAGTAATGTGCCCCCATGGCTGCCCCCCTAAACAAAACACACACATACACACACACCAATCCCTGGTGCCTAAGTGGTTTTTGCTCCCCCACGGGGGCAGGTTGGCCTAATAGAAATAGGCCGATCTGCCCCCAAGGGGAGCAGAAATGGTCTAAAATAAACTCCCCCCCCTAGTGGAGCGACCCTTGCCTAAGGGGTTGCTCCCCTTTCGTAAAATTGGTGCAAAAAAGAAAATCCCTGCTGACTAGTGGTTTCTGCCCCCCTTGGGGGAAGATCAGCCTTGTACAAATAGGCTGATCTGCCCCCAAAGGGGGCAGAAATGACCTAAAATAAATTTTCCCCCAGGGGAGCGACCCTTGCCTAAGGGGTCGCTCCCCATATCTAAAAAAAGAAAACTAAAACAAAAAAAAAAGCGATTCCCCTTCCATCCCTGCCCAGGGGAGGGGGGTACCAGGCCCTCGTCGGGGAGCGCTAGCGCGGTCCCCGAGGACCCATAGCAGGACGCGCTGGTCTCGTCCAGGTCACCGGAGAGCCGTGGCCGAGGGTGAGACCAGCTTGTCCTGGGCCCTAAAGCGGTTAAAGTGAAATCCTAAATTGTATGCAAGACTTACAAATCTGAGATAGTATTTATTGCATTTCTCCATGTAAGTACTTTATACTTTCTCTCATCTGCGTGGAATCCTTCACATTGTCGCACGCTACTATCACTGCCTATGTTTTATTAAGAGGATGTGCATGGACGTCAAGTCACCTAAATGCCAGGGGTAGCGCAGGTGACATCACATGCCCTCTGACCCCCCTCTTTCACTCACATATACACTTATACATACAGACAATTTTACACTTACATACACTGTCTCTCAGATAAACACACTCTCACCTGCAAACACACACACAACATACAGTTAAAAACCTTTTTTACTTACCTCAGCTTCCATGGAAGCTAACTGTACTCCATTTTTATTACACTAAAATACACTTTTATTCACTAGTAGAGTAATAAAATATTGACAGAAAACAGAGTGGAGCCCCATCTGACATCCACAAGGACGAGCTGTACTGATTTCGCCACCTCTGAGACAAGGGGTCGCAAAGTCCATGCCAGGTGTAGCAGCTGGTGACCCCTAAATGACGTCCATGAGGATTCCGACTTTGGGACTAGGGAACCAGATTCGGCATCAGCTCAACATCTTGTGATTCTGGGCACATTTCTTAATGTCCCCGTGCCTTAAAAATAAATCTGCCGTTGTGTAATGCAGCTGGTGCTCAGGTAAAGCGCTGCCAAACCTTCATGTCAAGTTTGCGCTATAACAAAAACTGCAAAAAACAAAACAATGCTGGCCTCACTGATGTCTCTAAAATGTCTCATCTTTTGAAGGTGTCTCATGGGTCGAAACTACCCCATTGGAAATAACCCCCAAACAATTTTATCAACTATAATAGTAAGCGCAAACCATGCCTTTGCTCTCTAAATATATGTATGTAGCAGCATCACTTCAGGCTCCTCTTCTTTGGGGTTTATATAAGAGGGCAGACAGCATCTCTGGCAGACAGGACGCTGCAATCGGCTTCTTTGTTTGTTCCTTCTCGACTCCACGTGTCTGGGATGTGTCTCGAGTTCCACCGGCCTCTGCCTCACTGCCTCTCTTCTCACTTGATAGGGTTGTCTTGTCAAAGGGTTGGCTTTTCTTGGGTATCAAGAACTTTCTCTGGAAAATAACTCCTTCACGTCATGGGATTAGGCCTGGCCTCCCTAAACCTACACAGTCACATCTAATTGTCTTAACTTATTGTTTTGGCTTATGCTAGAGTATTAACAAACTACTGAATAACTTTTAAGATGCCCATCCAAGCTGCAGCATGCTTGATTTATAGCATATTAAATGTGGAAAAAAGATTCAGAACTATTTCTCACCCACCTAAACCACAAGGGAGCAGATGTTTCAAATTGTGGCAAACAATTTCCTCACTCTTACAAGACTCAAGCTGTTTTTTTTGGTAGATACCCTTTTCATTATTCAGAATGCTACCCTCCAATTTGAAATGGAATTGAGGCAGTAACTTTAACGTTGGATCCGTTCTCTAATCAAGAGTAAACATCCAACAAGGTCTGGGCTTCTTTTACTGAGTTACACATATGTCCCATCCCAACTATTATCAGTTTCAATAAAGAAACACTGGATCAATAAAGAAACACATGAACATTCAAAGTTGTAAATAAATCTATACATTTCTTCAATCTAAGAATGATTCACAGCTTATGAAGACATGAAACAAGCATACACCTTTTATGAGGTTATGGTTTGCTGGATTTAGAACTAGTCACCAATAGCTGATACAAATGGCAATTCTTCAATAATGTGATAACTGAGCGAGGATCACCACCCTTCAAATGATGTTCAGTTAAGATCGGATGAGTCTTGTGGATTACGTCTGCAATTCTAAGCATCTTCTAACATTCTTCTTTATTACCGGAACTAGAAGCAAAGTCCTCATGCTGCTTTAGCACACCTCTCTCTGGTACTTACGCCATTCCATCCTCTGAGTTTTACAGTCTGGCTGGTGGCAATCCTCACCCAGCTCACCCTTCTCACCCTCCTTTCTGAAGCTCTGTGTCTTATGCCTTTCTGAGTGATCTTCGAAGTACTAACCATTGGTTCTCCAGTAGGATGCTTTATAGTAGGAACGATAAATAGACATTATAGGGCCAGAACGAAAGCGCTGTGGCACTAAATATAAGCATCACAGTGCACAGAGGCCAAGTACCAGCAACAATAGGGTCCAGAAAAAGTTTTAAAAAATCATGTGACCATGCACAAAAAATAGATCTGCTATAGTGAGCCATCATACAGTCTCTTTAACTGCACTTCAGAAATCTCTCTTACGAAACGTAGTGACATATCTAATTTTTGATTATTTATTTTAACCCTGTAAAATAATTAATGCAGATTTGAAATCTTAAGCACCTCATAAAAGCATCACGTGCCCTTTCAACACCTGTTCATCTCAGTATTCTTTGCATGTCAAATATGTTCATTTGTATGCTATTTTGCTTGTTGATCCTATACAATCATGACTTGTCATGTTTTATGTGACATTGACCCAGACTTAAAGAGCCCCTATGGGTGTAGACTGTGGAAAAACCTCTTACAACATAAACAAATATACAAAAATATATCATGTATTAAATATAAACACCTGAAAAAGTTTATTAACACATTTAGAGAAAAATATATCACAGCTCAAAGACAGTCCATCAATTTTAAAATCATATAAAACTTAATTTAATGGCATCCTTTATTGCCCATCATTGAGTATTATAATCCACACATATTGCTCATGCTTTCTGGATTCCAAGGTGACCAGAGATATGTGTCTCATGATCAAGATCATGATCATTAGATATGGATATGGATTTAATACTCAATGATGTGAAATAGAGCATGCCATTAAATTTAGTTTTATATATTTAAATTGATGCATTGATTTTGAGCTGTGATATGTTTTCTCTAATCATTTATGATGTGCTCATTTTTAATAAATACTATTTGTTTGTATATTATTTATTATGTAGGACGTTTTTGCACAGTCTACACTCATAGGAGATATTTGAGTCTCGGTCCAGGGGAATTTTATTGTTTGCTTGTTTCAGTGGCCCTATCCCCTTGGTTTCGAAGGGGCCTCTCGCTTTCTTTGCTTCTGATCATAATTACTTGAAGGAATCATAGTCTACACACGTTGAATAGTGGACCACTAGGAAGATCGTGAAAGGTACAGCAGGAGTTACATTATTTGGTTGGAGGATTTGAGATCAGCTCCCCTCCCAAAGGATAACAATACTGTTTGTTTCCTTTGAAACAGTCCAACTTTGGACATTCAATCTTTACTGAAATTGCAACTATTGTATATTAGCCCATGACTGCTCGTACACTAATCTCCCAGAGTAGAGAAGGCTTTGAAGGAATAAGCTCCACCTCTGATTAGTACCAAGCAGCGTGTTAGGAAGGTGATAAATGCAGCCTCACTCATGTTATTGAAAGTTGGTCCCTAGCATCAAGTATCTGTGAGAAAAGAAAGACATTAAGAATCTTTCTATATTTTTTAATTTCCTGAATTGATTACTTTTTCTAAACATTTCTGTTGTTTTATCTCATTTTTATCGTTAGATTTTTCTGGTCTTTTTCTTCTTACTTTTAAAGATAAGATAAAACAGTTATGCGCAAGGTGATAAAAAACGAATAAAAATCGGTTTCGCCTTTGTTCTCTTGCTGCCAGATATGTAGTTGCACTGATTTATGTTTGCTTTTTTTAGGTTTGCTAATCCCGTTACTTTTTCACTCAGCATTTCATATCAGTGTATCTATTAGCTACTTTAATCAGCAAAATATTATTCACACTTCAATTTGTACACAGATCCATTATCTTCTATGGTAGTGAACTCAGCAAAGGAGAAATGTAGAAACGATGAAATCTGATTCCGTCTCACATCTGAATGCTCATAGTTTACTTACTCACATGCCTTGAACCAATAACATGATATAGTCTGGAGACAGCAGCTCACTTGATGGGCACGGAGATTCTGCATATTGTAAGAATTAAGCACTAAGGGGTCATTTTAAGTGTAGTGAACTGACCACAGACAGTGTTGGAATGGGCTATCAGGCAGCCTGGCACCGACAAATGGCCAGCTTGAAAGGGTCAGTGTGTGGGTCGTGTTTTTTTATGGTCCCATAAGCTGTGACAGGACCAAAACAAAACAGCCCAAACAGGGGACCTTTCAATGTCGCCCATATTGTAGTGCCAGATTGAAGAAAAATAGTGCAATGGCGACCACAGAAGAAACTGTTTACAGGTGTTCCATGTCATCGCAGCATGGATGCTCTATTGACACTTAGAAAATTGATGGTGGCAAACACCCCAAATTGAGATCCATCTTTCCAATTTACATTATTGATCTCCACTATCTGAGCCAGGGAAATTTGAGGACTTTTCTTGTCCAGTACCATCATAGTGTAAATTACTATTCTTTACAGAAATAAGGCGATAGTTTGTGGTGTCTCAGGGACTGCCCTAAATAGGGTATTCCCTCAGATGGAATTTCTTCCTGCTTCAGGTTTGCACAATGGCTTTCCTGATTGAGGAGCTGGTGGTACTCCATTTTCAGGAACTCTCTGAGGTGGGTGGACACAATATCCACCCATGGGCGGGTGACACATAATAAAAGTGGTGAGACGGGCACAGGGGAAGTACAGGGGAGGTGCAAAGGAGGGGGGAATGTAGGGGGCATGGGAGGGTTTTCCCTTTACAAAAAAAACTGACCTGATGCTGCTGACCACCTCACACTACTCTTCCTGGCCCCAGCAGCTTCTGAGACTTTCTGCGCAATCCCTGTGCTGCTCTCTTGCTATTACCAAGCATGACAGCAGTGCGGGGATTGGCCTGAGCAGGTTGGCTCACTGCATGCTCAGACACAGGGAGTCTGTGCTGTTTTTTCAACGTAAGTGTACATGTCTGTTTGGCTGGCCTAGAATGGCCTGCAAAACAGACATACATGCTTAAGTGCACTCACTACTCCTCCCCCTCCCCTGGCCCAGCCCCATCCCTCCCTGCACATGTTGGCTCAGAGCCAGCAGCTGAAAAATAAAACAAAATATCATTTTATTTTTCAGCTACTGGCTCTGAGCCAGTGGGGTGATGCTCCTTTGTCATCACGAAGGAGCTGCCATTGTATTCACCATTTTTTAGCAGCTATCCTGTTGCCCCCCCCACCTCTGAATCCCTATTTAGGGCCGGATTAAGAGTTTGTTCGAGGACCTGCTCTTTCACAAATGTGATGAATATCCTACCCACCTTACTACATATGCCAGATGGTAGAATGCACTTGGAATAGGGCGGACGGAATATCTGTAATTTTTGTGATGGAATAATCCATATAAACCAGTCTCCTAATTAATGTGCTAACATTTTGCATTTATTTCTTCCTTTCTCTCTTTCTGATCTCCCAACATGTAAATGATGCCCTGCATAGCACATTTATATGTGTTTTTTTCCTTTCTTGCTTTTTTTTGGGAGGGGGGTTGCACTTCCGATGCCATTCTTGCTGAAAGTAGGTCAGCACAATAGTGTTCACATTGACTCTGCTGCTGATATGTCTTCTACCGACCTCTAAACTAGGCGTGAGATATGTGCCAATTTTAGCAGATGATCCATTGCTTCTACCTCTAAATGAGGCCCAAAATAGTTTAATTACATGAACTAAAATATTTAGATTCTTTCTCTCCTTCTGTTTGATTTTCTTTCTTTCTGTCATTTTTCATTTCTTGGTTCTTCCTTTCTTTCTTTCTTGTTTCTTATTACTTTCTGTTTTTGTGTCGTTCCTCAATTATAGATTCTCATTCTTCTCATTCTTCCCCTTTTTTCTCTTTTATTCTTCTTTTTTTCTTTTTTCTTTTGCCTCAACTTTTCCTTTCTTTCCTCACTTAAATTTTTCCTCATTCTTCCATCTGGCTAGCTTCCTTTCCAAGTAGCTTGCCTTCCTTTGTTTTTCCATAATTTGTTTCCGTGTTCTCTCCAATTGTGTTTCCTTTTGTTTCTGTCTCCCATTAAATTGCTGTTTTGTTCTTTTATACTTTTTTCTCTCTTGTCCTTCCTTCCTTCCTCCCTCTTTCCCTCCCTCTCTCTTTTAAATTCAGTTTGATTTTATTGTACCAGCATAAAAATCCTTATAAACATTTTTCCTATTAAAAATCAGTCCTTCACAACAGGACGTGTACACAAACATTTCCTACTTATGTTCAAGAAGGAGAGCTACATCAAATACACCATATGACAAGATAGCTAAAATCAAACAAGCCTACAGTGAAATGCAAGATATAAAATGCCTCATTCAGACCATGGTGTAATGAAATTTGCCCCCCCTGCAAAGTACCTGGTGGAGCTCCCCTCACCCCTGGACTCAGTCAGAGGCCTTCCGCTGGTGCACAGTGTTCTGTGCTGAAGGGGTGGGGGCAGGAGCTCAGCGCTCCCCCCACCTCAGGGGCTGCAAGGCCCTTTGTTACGCCACTGCATTCAGATGTTAAAACAAACAAAATGAAAGACAAACAAAAAATCCATACGTGTATTTCTAAATAGTAAGCTGCTCTAAGCTGGGGTATAGGGAAGAAAATATATTTCACAGCCTAACACAAATCATCATTGCTACAATTTGTATTGAGCAACGCTAATATACCCCAGCCTTCCAGACTTTATAGACACCTGGGCGCTGAGTATCTGAGCCAGTAAACTATTGTACCTTGACTGAGTACCGTCCCCGTCTGAGCGCTGCCTAATGTAGGATATAAGCAGCAATGAAGTGCCTAGTGTAATAAACACATTTAAAACTGAATACTGTCCACCAAGTGGTTCGCCACACGGTATAGTGTGCTAACAGTTATACAGGGCCTAGAATGGCATACTGCAGACTGGTGTAGGACACAGTTCATACTCCTACAGGGAAGACGGTAGTTATACGAAATTATGTTCGTAGATCAATTTATCACATTTCTTTTCTGTTATTATTTTGTACTTTGAACACTAAATTAAAAAGAGAAGACAACTTTTTTAACGTGTAGTGCTTGAACGTAGAAAAGTTGTGATAGTTCACAGAAAGCTATCTGTATGTTAACACCTGCCTACACACTAAATGTGCAATCTTTTCCTAGTGGTGTGTTCACAGTCATAACTTGATGCTCCCTGTTCTTTGGTGCCTTGAGGTGTATCATTCACATAGAAAATAAAAAAATTACTTGGTTTTCGTTCTAAATACTAAAAACTCCAGGATTTTATATATTGTTTTGCATTAACTGAAAATAACATTCCAATATGGCTGAAGTAATATTCTTCTGCAAATCCACATAACTCTTGAGCACGTTTCACCATCCTCTTTGAAAAATGTATAGACTATCATCTGTAACAAGCAATGTTCAAAAACACAATGAGCTACAAAGCTTAGCTCTGTGGAGAAGGCATCTATTTCTGCAAAGTAATAAAGTTTTACCATGCTGCAAGTACCAAGTATTAATATTACCTAATTTAAGGGTGCTCAGTTTAGGAACTTAAAACGTCAGAGAGGGTACGTTGGATTTGCTGAAATTTGAGCTAATCACTGACAAATCATAGAAGCTGGGGCAGCTGTGTTGCCCCCCCACCAGCAGCAGAAGCTGCAATCCTTAAAAAATAAAACAATAATAAAAGGTGTTTATTATCATTTTATTTTTAAAGGGGCCTGGCCATGGGGTGATGAACAGTGAGGTGAGTGCACAGAGCACTACCCTCAGTGCGCATGTATGTTTGGCTGGCCGTCTCGGTTCCAGTAATGGTAAAGATGGGGTCCACAGAACTCAAAATGTTGGAAACCACCGTGGTAGGATGTTCGTGCCTTCAATGGCATCTGCAACCAAAGGATCAATGAATGCTGAGGAAGAATGGATGAAAAACCATTATGCAAAATATGGGGGAGTCTTTGATGGTACTATTATTTGATTCTCATAAGAGAAAAGCCTTAAACAAGTAGGATGTCCTTTGTCTTGAAAGGCATTATAATAAAAGAAAAGATATTGCTTTGGCACTAGTTCACTCTTTCTTTTTGCCTATTTTTCTCAGGATGGTGTCCTGATGATAAATGTTCAATACCAAGAGCTCTAAAAAGCCTTTCACAAATACTATTATTGTGGTCCTCAGTCTCAAAACGTTAAAAACCCTGCAGTCCCCAACTCATGTACAGTGAAGATACAGGCTGTGTGGCCATGTTGTAACATTTCCCTACAGGCAAGCCGAGCACTACAGTCAGCCGTTCTCTGCCCACAGTATATGGTGGCTTTGGGTTGGAGGTTGCGGACCAGTTGCCATTCTTCTATCAGCCAGGAGCATGAGAATTGTACATGCCAAATGGGTAAGATATTGCTCTCTTGTGAGCATTCATGATAACCATTTTTTTAAGTTTGGAATCCTGTTGTGGGGGCAGAGTTATTTCTTAATCATTGTATAGTTGAAAATCAGAGTGTGATTGGGTAATCTTTTTAGGAGTTATCCTGTCGAAAATGGCAGGTTTTCCATTTCCTGGCAACTCCCCACTTCCTCTCATGCTCTCTATAAAAGGCATTAAAAGAGAATGATGGGCATATTGCAAAAGTGCCCAGAGATTGCCATGTTCTGGCAGGTTTTCACTATTTTCTTTATTTCTTTAGATTTCTAGTATTCTCAAATTGCTAGTCCTGTTCTGCTCCAGATTTATTAATTCCTTACTGCAAGAATTATGATACTCTATTATTTAGCAGCCGTCTGGTTCTCAGTCCAGTCCTGGTAACTACCGTTTCGAGCACGCCATCATCTGCCTTCATCTTTAGCTAGGATGTTTTTATGCCTAGAGATTTTTCCTTCTAAAGGGCCTTTTTTTGGGAAACACTTCCCTGAGGTGTTAGCAGTCACTATTGGGAGTTGTGGAAAGGAATTTTCCTTTCCTCAGGTCAAGTCTTCCTAACATAGGGAATAGACTTGGTGCTTCACATGTGGCACACATAGCATAAATGATTGTGTGAGGCAGACAGAAAGGGTACAAATATATGATACGAAACAATTGCCCATTTTAGTAGCTGGGAAAGGTGAAAAATGAGCTATGTTGTGGAAAATATCTACAATAACCATGGTGATGGGACAGAAAAGTCCTCTGCTTGGTAATGGACATGCACTCCTGTGTGCCCAACTACAAGGATGCCCAAATCCCTAATGCTGAGCAGTTGAATCAGGTGCTGGTGCTCCACCTCCCACAGAAGGCGTGCGCTCGGGAACTCTGGTCACTCTGATCCTGTGAGATGTGGATAAGACTGATTTTTGGCCTGTCGGTCCTGGGGGAACTTGCTGGTACTTAGCGCTACAGCACTGGAACATTGTTGACTTTAAAATAGTTTGATAGCGGACACTTGAGACTCGAACTACTAGTGCGCTTACCCTGGATGTTGCCTACAGTGAAAGGAAAATAACCACTACTGCTAGCAGCAAGTAGAGCGTGGGACCTGGAGAACAGCCTAACAAAACAATATTTGTGAATGTCGGATATTTCCTCTGTGTTTTGTTAGTTGTAGAATTCATCTTTTCTTAAAAGTGAGTATTTGGCTGGACAATGATTTATTGTCGCTGTTGCATGCATTTTGAGCTGTGAGCCTGTGTTCATTCCCCTGTATCCAGCTCCCCTAGAGGAAGCCTTGGACTGCTCAGACCACTCTGTTCCTGAGAGCCAAGTGCTGAAGGGGTACTTGGCACAGTTGCTCTGAATCCATTGTAAGTTGGGCCCAGGGACATCAGGAGTGAAAGGCTTCAAACCCCATGGGTGGGGCCCAGTAACTCCTTCTTGTCCTGTGGCCCTCGGAAAGGGATTCTGACACTTGGTATGCTTCAAAAGCGAGAATGTCAAGAATTAATTTGGTGGAAATAGTAAGCACGGATTGGAGCCACTGCTGAGGGCTGGAAATATCCAAAAGGCTTTTAGTGTAAAGACTCATTTTGGGCACAGATAGGACACTCTGAAACATAAATTGGTACATCAGAATGTATTGCTGGTATATGAAGAAAGTCTAAGGTTGTTCTAAATCTGCTATGGTCAGTCTCATGTGGAGGGGGATCCAACACAGGACACTAGGTGACTGATGCCTGGGTGGATCCTTGCAGCAATGGAGATAGCTGGCATAGAATGTGATGTGGGTTGGTTCCTCAGTTCCCACTCCACAATTGTGATTTGCTATGAGTCACCTCTGAGTCATTGTCCTTCAACCAAAATTCCCCTTCAGGTGAATTATCTATCATCCCCATTATTTGGACCTTACTCCTTTTTTTCATTTTCCTGATATGCTGTACCACATGGGGATGCCACTCATGCAACTGGGGATCAATGCACCGGGAGCCTTAGAGGGGGCGGAGCTTGAAACTGGGTGTCACTGGCTGCTGCCTGAGAGCCCCAGGATGATGACTGAGTGAGGAAGAGGAGGGTTCAGGGAAAGGCCTTGTATAATGTACACCAGAATTAAAATCAGCACCAGATCATAAAAACCAAAATGCCAATTTACTGACTGCCTTATCTAATTCATGTACCAGTATGCTGTTCTAACAATATCATGGGCACTAGTGGTATTGCAGATGTATCAGCAGTGCAAACAGTGGGCTTGGAGTTTGATTCATCTTGGCTTGGGTCATTTGAAGTGATGCCAAGAGTACCCAAGCACATGAGCAAGTGAGAGCATGTGGGCATGTCATACTAACCCACATAGGTATTTGAAAACATCCTCAGGCTTTGAAAGTTGTTTTATGCACAGCAGGTTCTTCCATATCAGCCTTCTCCTTGCTCGGAGCTCTATACACCCACGCTTGTCACACACTTGCTGCACTCAAAGCACACATAAAGCATGCATAGAGCTTGCACAGACACATAGAGAATGCTTAGAGTTAACACAGATGTACATATTGCAACATATTAATGCAACCGCTATGACATCAGTATGGCCTCCGAGAAATAGCAGAGACTCCTAAGGAGTCTGACACCAAGCCAGTAAAGCAGTAATGATCATAATAGCATCAGTACAACACCAGCACCAGAGCCACCAGAAGTCCCCTAACTACTGCACATGAATGCCAAAACCCAGCAGAAACAAGTATAACCTGGAGACTAACACGGAAAAATATTCTGCCTGCATTCACAAGAGGATGAGTTTGTGAGAGCCAGGATAAGGAATGCAGGTAAGTAAGTAAATATGTTTTATTGTGCGCTCACTGAAAACCAATACAAAAACATAGTAAGTAAAAACACTATAATAATGAATAAAAGAGACTTTACAAAAGAACAGAGTACTGAGCGGCCTGATCTTTGTGTGACTGAAATAACTTAGTGCTGGTCCATACTCGACTTGACAAACAATCGAAGCACATGCTGAGATGCTGAGTTATTTGTCTTGCTTAGCTAGCACCACCTTAAGATTTCCGTGATTTCACTTACCAATTGCGTATCTATTAAAAAGTAAAACGTATGGAAGTGCTTCCTAATAATCAAGGCTGTTTCCATTGCCAATAAATTAATACAAATTTTAAAAAATGGTGGACGACCTAGACTTTGAAGGAATGAAGTGATAAAATGCTAGTCCATTGCTCAAATTGTCATTTAGCTCTGGCTTATACTAAGTCACCCTTGTACAGCTTGACTAACTTGTCTAGTATCACGTTGAAAATGTTTATAAAACCAATTGCCTGTTGTATAACTGATTGATTGGATTGAAGCAGTCCTTCAAAGCCAATGCAATTGATCTTATATTCAGGCATCTGAAGGATGGCACTATCTCATTACGAGTTTGGGGGTCGGACTGCCAGACCGCCGTGGTGGTGGCCGCCAAAATACCGCCATATTGGCGGTCATACAGACCGCCGTATTCCGAGTTACACTGCCAAGCCCGGCCAAAATCCTGACACTGCCAGGACTATGAAGGGCTGGAAAGAGACATCCGATCACCGGCACCGGCAGCCTGTCAACCAACCACCAAACCTATTACAAGTCAAAAATCACCATGGTGGTTGAGCCCTGGCGGTCTTCTAATGGAGGTGAAAACCGTGGCAGTTGGCAGTACCCACAGTAATACACAACACCAGATTGGATAGATTTGCAAACAACACAGCTGACACACATACACCCACTCGATACACCTACAAACCACACTATAAAACACACACCTTCACACACCACAATCCTTTGCATCTCCCATGCCAAACGCAGACGCCAGAGCAACGTCAGAGCAAACCAAACCATGGAATAGGCACCCCACCATCTCTCACAAAGTTCACATCACACATCCTCACAACACCCCCAACACATGTATTTACACCATAACACACTATTTATTCCCTGTCACCCCCTCATCACACAGTTTTTTGTTCCCTCAGTTCCTTACCACAACCATGTCACCAAAATACATCCCTGTTTCACCGATGACGAGTTAAGAGTCATTGTGGATGAAATCATCAGAGTAGAGCCTCATCTATTTGGATATCAAGTCCAGCAGACTACTATCACTAGGAAAATGGAAATGTGGCAAAGAATAGTCGATATAGAGTGAATACTGTAGGCAGCTACGCACGCACAATGGATGACATCAGGAAGAGGTGTAATGACCTCGAAGAGAAGATATATTCCATTACTGACAGACACCAGCTGGCAGTCCACAAGACTGGCAGTGGTCCCCCACCGCCTCCCCCACAGTTCACATCAGGGGAGGAGAAGGAGATGGTCTTGGCCATCCTGCAACCTAAGGGCTTGACAGGAATACCTGGGGGAGTGGAGTTGGGTAAGTCACAACAACAAAATTAGCTCACCAAAATGTATTGGCATGCATGCTCACTGATCACCTTTCCCCACCTACAATGTCACCCCACTCAACAGTCCAGTGTCCACTTTTCCATAGACCCCTGTCTGGCCTCCAACATAGCAATTACACCCACATGGGGAAACAACATCTCTGTATAGGGGGTGTTTTACAGGGATGGAGAGCACTACAACTCCCAGCAGGTACTGTTCTACTATCACTAATGCCAGAACAGTGCAGCCCAATTAAAATTACCTCCTTTGCCAACTCCATATTGACCATTCTCCCTCTACTCAGCCTATGCCATGTACTCACCTATGGGGACATCAACTGTATAGTGTGGGAGTAGGACAGGCAAATACATCAATACCAAGGTCAGCAGACACTGGTAATGTCACTGCACTCAGCCAATACTGTGTTCTCTGCTACTAAGACATACCATTCTCCATCTATAGAGCCTATGCCATGTATTCATCTATGGGAATATCAACTGTATTGTGTGTGGGTAGGACAGACAAAGACAGCAATGCCAAGGTCATAAGGCACAGTCTACTCAATGCAAAACACCTGCTCACTGTGCATCTGTCCTAACATCCTTGTACATTAACTCGCTAAGAAAGTATACACCCCTGAGAGTACGAATTATGTATGCTGGTTGTAGTACTTTGTGTAACATGACTGTAAATCCCAGGAGTAATAGTCCCTCTAACTCCAGTAATCAGCACACTGTCCACAATGACATTGTGCTGCTGTCTGTTAATTCATGAATGCAGGTTACCTACCTGGGAGGGACCAACATACAGATCATTGTACACTCTGTGATGTGCCTAATCAACTAGATATATCTTGAGCAGATAAGCCAAGATGAGAATAGTGTGGAAAGGAAGGACAGCCCAACCTATGTGCCCAAAGAATGAAGGACAACTCAAAGGTACCAAGATGCTTCATCTAAATACATGTGGCAGAACACATATTCACAATGCACTGACCACATGATGACAACTAACATATACATCAACAACAATCCAGGTCTGCCCGCACAAGAGTCTACAGGTCTTGAGATCACCTAAACACATCATGCCCAGCCACTGTTTTGACTGCACTGCTGGAAAGATAGGACTCTATCAACAGATATCCAAGTGCCAAGATACTCAGACATCCTGTAGCAAGGTGACTTGAAATGGAATTGGTCTGTTCCCCAAATGTGAGGCCTATACAGTTGATAGCAGATGTGCCTTCCACATAAGGGAAGAATGCATATTCAATAAGTGCATGGCCTTAAACAAATGTCACCGTAAACTGTTGGAGGTACATGTCACAATACAACCTGTAGTATTCTGTCTCTCACTTCAACAGGTCTACCTGCCACCAATCAAGAGACTGCCACTCCCCCCATGGGTGAAGCCCTCAGTGAATATACCACTCCTGGACATGTGGACGTTAAGGACGGTGATGGGCCATCTGGGGGACCTGATCAGACGACACCTGTCAGCCTCACCCTGACCACATCAACTCTTCCCAGCCCTGTTGCATCAACATCGTAGGCAATCAGTTGCCCCAAAACCTGTGACCCGAGGACAGAATCAACAATCTTCTGCCCCCCCAGTCCAGGTACCTGAGTCACATCTAGACACCTCTGACAATGATGGACATGGATCCTGTGGTAGGGGCCTAACTGTGCCCATGGTGCAGGCATGTGGGGGTAGGGTGTGTGGGCGGGATGGTGTGGACCAGCGGCATGAGGCTGCTGGGGATGGGTCTGGCAAGGACACTTATGGCTTATTGAAACAGACTTCCCCTGGCATAGTTGGGTTCCTCACTAGTGTCAACAACCAGGGCAGATTTGGATAGGCAGGATCCCCTGTAAGTAATGTGACATGCATGCAACCATCAGTCCAGAGAAATGTCTCACTAGCAGCAGACATAGCATACAAACACACAGGGAATATGTTACTTACCAACCAGCTAGGCCCTCTCTCGGTACAGTCATATCATCAGATGGGGAATTGTGTTGTTTCTCATGATAAAGGCATCATGGACTGAACCCAGGTACCGGGCACACACTTGGGAAATGTAGAGGTCCACAAAACACACTACTTGGACATTTATGGAATGGAAGTTCTTCTTGTTCCAATAGACCTGTTAATTGCCATGGGGTGGAACCAGGGCTACATGGGTACCATCAATGGCTCCCACAACATGTGGGATGCCTGCCAAACCATAGAACTCTGCTTTCACATGGGCGAAAGCCTCCGGTTGAGGAAAACAAATGTAGCTGTCCAGGTGTTTCAACATTGCTGAGAGAACATCCTTCAACACAAAACTGAACATAGGCTGAGACATCCCAGGAGATAGGGCCACTGTGTTTTGGAAAGGCCCTGTGGCCAGGAAGTGCAACACTGACATGACTTGTACTACGTGTGGTATGCTATTTGGATGACGTATGGCTGCCATTAGATCTGGCTTCAACTGACAACGTAGATCCATGATTGTCTGCCTATCCAGGCAGTAGATCTGAATGACATGTCTGTTCTCCATGGTCTGCAAGTCTGCTAGTAGGCGGTACACAGGAGGGTGTCTGAGCCTTCTCCTCCCAGGGTAACTATGTGAACCAAAATGAAATAAAGGCAGTGACTCTATGTGTCCCTAGCAATTTACATACTACATGTCAAATATGAATTGTGCCATGTCATGTAAGTCACTGTAAACATGATACACAACACAAACCAGACCTAACACTTGCACATTTGTGAAACATTAACACCTTGCTTATCTATATTTCTGTATATTTGTGTGGGGATAATATGTGTATACTGTGTGTAATATAGGGACTGCCATGACTCCAACTCCCAGCAGGCCCTGTTTCTGTAACTCCAAACACCAGCACCGTGGTCACTTGCCCACATACCCCTGTTTGCCACCTCACAAATAAATTACTCGCCTGGAGGGGAGAACATTGGAAAAGTGTGTGAACTAGATGGAATAACCTGACTGCAACTCACAGTAGGCACTGTTTCAGCAACTCAAAACACCAGAAGAGTGTTCATTCATTAGAAGACCCCTGTTTGGCAACCCTCAATATAAGTCTACTCAGCTGGCAGGAAACCATTTGTATAGTGTGTGCAGTAGAGGGAGGGACATGACTGCTAAGGCCAGGAGGGTATGTCATTGTTACTTCACTCACCTGCCCAGAGTCCTGTCCTCCAAGGACTCCTGTTTGTTAACTCACAAATTAAGTCTACTCACCAGGGGAGATAACATTTGTATAGTGGTTCTACTACAGGGACTGACATGACTGCTAAGGCCAGCAGGCCTTTGTTTCTGTAACTCCAAACACCAGCACAGTGTTCTCTTGTCCAAATACCCCTGTGTGTTAACCCTCAATTTAAGTTTACTCACCTGGGGGAAAACATTTGAATAATTTGTGTACTACAGAGAGTGACATGACTGCAACTTCCATAAGGCCTTGTACCTATAACTCCAATAACCAACCCAGAGTTATCTTGTCCATGAACATATGTTTGCAACTCACTCCCAAATGAAGTTTAATCACCTGGGAGGAATGGGGAGTTGTGAGAGTGGCCTGCCTGCAACCCCAAGGAGGCACTGTTTTTGTAATTCCATCTAGTGGTGACATGCCCATTACATCTGTTGGTGAACTCTCAAATGAAGTTTACTTACCTGTGAGCACGACATTTATCAAGTGTATGAAGTAGAGGGGGTGACATGACTGCTAAGGCCAGAAGGCTCTGACTCTCTAACTCCAAACTCAAGTCCAGTGTTCTCAGCCCAAATACCACTGAGTCTTAACTCTCAAATAATATTTACTCATCTGAGAGGATAACGTTTGTATGGTTGTGGGAAGTAGAGGGAGTGACCAGAATGCTGAGCCCAATAGGCTCTGTGTCTTTAACTCCAACCACAAAAGCAATATACACTTGTCCATATCTATCTATTTATGAACTCTCAATTGCAGTTTACTCACCTGGCAGGATACCATTTGTCAAGTGTGTATAGTATAGACAGTGACCTGACTTCTACTCCTAGGAGGCACTGTTTTAGTAATTCTAAACACCAGACAGTGGTCACTTGTCCAAATAACCATGCCTGCTAATTTTCAATTTAATTCTCCCCATCTGGGAGCGACAAAGATACAGATCATGCTCAACTCTGAGATTTGTTTACCCACTTAGCTCCATCTTCACCACCTTACCGAAGATGAAACTATTGAGGACAGGAAGGACACCTTTCTTAGTGTGCAAAACAATGATCCTAAAGGCCTCAAGATGCATCACCAGAATAATATTGGCAACAGACACATACACAGTGCACTGACCACATGATGATTCCAGTCACATGTACAACAAACTCTTGGGTCTGCCTGCATAACAATCAACTAGGCGCCAACATGGCCAAGGACATATCATGCTGAGACACTACACTGTCTGGTGGTAAGATGGCATTCTCAGGCCTTCCTTTCAAGTGCTAAGGACCTGCACATTTTAGGAGCTGCTGGGCTTAGATGGAATCGGCATGCTTCACAAATGTCTGGCCGATACAACCAATATCAGGGCTACTTGCCACAGTAAGATTAACTGCAAAATAACTTTGTACAAGATCTATGCTTCTGCTTAAGGTAACATGAAATTGTTGGAGGTAGATGTCACAATACAACCAGTAACATTGTATCTTTCACATCAACAGGCCAAACTGCCACTGGGCACACAGAGGCTACAGAAGAGACTGCTACTACCCCCTTGGCTGAGGCCCTCAGTGAATAAGACACTCCTGGACATCTGGACGTGTGAGGACAGTTCTGATCCATCTGGGCAATCTGGTCAGACACCAACAGTGACTCTCACTGTGTCCACATCAACATCTCCCAGCTCGGTTGCCTCAGGGGTGATGAGGGTTATTAACACCACCCTCAGCAGGGCTCTACTACACCTCTCTACCCCTTCCTTTGATGCATCAACACCAGGCCCTTCTTAATCGGTGCCGGCCACTATAAGGGAGGCCCTGCCATATGAACAAGCAGCAGATGCCCTTGCAGCAGCAGATCCCCCCCACCACCACACAAGGAGGGACGTCCGGCGAGGAATCCAGGAGGTGCGGATAGCAAAACATCCACCACTGCTAGCAAGTGATCTCTTCCTAAAGGAACTCATTTGTGCGCCACTATGTTGACTGATCCTGAACACCCTACCCTGGACCCCCAGTGGTGTGACTTCTACTCCAATGATTTAATTTACCTTGACTGACACCTTCACTTTACTTTTTTTATTTTTTACTATCAAAATGTTATTTACTGCATTAGCACTATAATAAATTCACTCATCAAAAACTCATTGTCTGCTTCCTTAACTTCAACATTTTGCCATGTAGAGATGTAAGATCATGTGAACCGTATGATGAATACATAACTTACTTACACAAGGAGGAATTATAGGTACACAACGTCCTGCTCATTATTACAACCATTTTCCACAAACATATATGTGCAAGTGCCTAGTCACACCAAACATTCTATTCCAGTGTATAGGACACAGGCCGTCCTTATGTCTAGAGCCTTTTGACATAATTTGTGACTGACTCTGAGTCAAAGTACATATTACAGGGTACAGCCTCCTAGACCACGGAAGGGAGGGATTTGTCAGACATTGTCCTGTAGAATAGGCAAATATTAAAGTGGATGATGTCAGCAGATTGAGCCTTATCACATACCACACTAAAATATTCCAACATCACATAATCCAAGATACAGACAGATGGCAGTACAATGGTACCTGATCACAGGCACATTATAATCCAATGACCATACACCTGGTGGTACGACACAAACATATGTCAGTGTTGTGGCAAAGGCACTGTGGCCTGTAATGATTCAACACATTTACAGCAACACACAGGTCATACAAGAAATGGTTTTAGTCAATGTGAAGGATGATTGACTTGCTTGCAATCAATGACTATATATTTCATACCCACATGATGACAAACATGATGCAATCGGCCCAACACCCAGGAGGGTGGGCATCTCCTTCACCCCAGGCACCTCAGCCCCTGCCCCAGTCAGCCCTGCTGCCCTCAGCACACAAAAAAAGTCCAATGTGCACTTCTGATCTTCCACCCAAATACTGTGCAAGCTGTCTTGGCACAGGTCTCATACACACTAAGGCCTTCATTACAACCCTGGCGAATGGTGGTAAGGCAGCGGTAATACCGCCAACAGGCTGGCGGAAAAAAAAATGGAATCACGACCATGGCGGAAACTGCCAGCATAGACAGCCACTTTAACACTCCGACTGCCACAGCGGTAGAAACAAACACCGCCCACCATATAACAACAGGCCTATCCACCACCTTTTCCGGGGCGGAACCAACGCTATCAAAAGCATGGCGGAAACAGTACACAGAAGGGAAACCACTCACCTCTCAACACCCAACGAGGAACCCGGACGCCAAGGAGCCCGAACTACAGGTCCTGCCCATGCTGGTCTTCCTCCTGCTCTATCAGGAGCAGGACAGATGAAGTCGACGACCATGGTGAGTAGAGCAGCTACAACACAGGGGAGGGGGGAAGGAAAAGAAAGTGACACACACACGCAGCACGCAATACCCCAACCCACAACACCATACACACAAATACATGCAGCAACATTACATATACACCCCCCACCCCCTGGAAGAACGCAAGGACAAAATTAAATGATTGTAACAAGTGTAATCATGACAAATTTGACAGTGAAAGTTCAAAATTCTGTATATACAAATATGTACACCTACTACACAAGTCCGGATAGTGTACCAATCATTGTTCGTCAACCAGTGGTCCCAAAATGCATGGGCGAAGCCCACACAGGATACCTGACTTGAAACCGAGAGAACACTGCAGGAACATCAAATTGAAAATAAACAGGCACCTCAGGGGGAAGGGAAGGAGAGGCACCTCAGCCGGATGAACGCACGACGCCACTGCTGCACGAGGGGGCTCCATGCCCATTGCTGTATCCTGGGTATTGCAAAGCCACAGTCTCTCAAGTCTTTACAGTGGGTGGTTTGCCCACTGCTTTATCCTGGGGAGTGCAAAGCCACACTCTCTCAAGTCTTTCCAGTGGGTGGTTTGCCCACTGCTTTATCCTTGGGAGCGCAAAGCCACAGTCTCTCAAGTGGATAACAGTTTCCATTGGTTCTGGAAGGGGCCTTGTGCCCAGAGTGCTTCATCCTGCCAAGGACTGAGGTAGTGGGTGGCTTTCTCCACTGTTTCTGGAGGGGGCCTTCTGCCCAGAGTGCTTCATCCTGCCAAATACTGAGGTAGTGGATGCCTTTCTCCACTGGTTCTGGAGGGGGCCTTGTGTCCAGTGTGCTTCATCCTGCCAAGGACTGAGGTAGTGGATGCCTTTCTCCACTGGTTCTGGAGGGGGCCTTGTACCCAGAGTGTTTTATCCTGCCAAGGACTGATTTAGAGGATGTGATTCTCAACTGGTTCTGGAGGGGGCATTGTGCCCAGAGTGCTCCACATGCAGTGTGGCCGGTCCCATTCCCTCACCTGGGTGTGTGTGCCACGAGATTGCCTAGGAACAGGTAGCATGATACGCCATGGAGGCAGAGATATACCCCACACTGCTGCGACTTCGCTTTCCACCTGCAGGTGCAAACAGTGATGGAAGTCATGCCTCATGGAAGCTGGGCAGGGTTCAGGAAGTCTCCTTCAGCCTCGGACCACTGACCACTGGGGATGGTAGCCATGTCAGCGGTGGTGCCACTGTCCGAGCACGTCGCGGGGCTGGTGGTGGTGCTTGCGGCGGTGTCTGTGGCGGCGGTGCTGGAGGTGGTGCATGTGTCAGCACCTGTTGAGGGATACAGCAGGACGTCTCCTGCAGCCTCGGATGGCTGCCCACTGGGGAAGATGCTGGGGAGTGTTGCTGAGGCTGCCGATGTGGCAGTGGCGGTGCAGGTGGCTGTGCAGGTGGCGGTGCTGGTGGCGGTGCAGGTGGCAGTGCTGGTGGCGGTGCAGGTGGTGGGGCAGGTTGCGGTGTTCGCCGCCATACAAGTTGGTGTCGTCGTGGACAGAAGGGGTGACACTAGTCCCTCAGTCGGTGCCACCGTGCCCTGTCCTGACCTGCTCTTCTGCTTTTGTCCCTTCCCTACCTTTGATGATGCCGCAGGTGTCTTGCCACTGTCCCCTTTTGTTTTGGCAGAGCCCTTGGTGGCTGGTAGGTGTTGCTTCTTCCTCCGGGATGTTTGCACCTTCTTCACCTTGGCAGGTGGCGGAATGTCCTTGCCCTCGCAACGTGGCACACTGGCAGCCCTGATGGGTGGCACACTCGATGACCCCGCAGTTGATTGCACCACTGTGCCTGGGGATTTGGCTGAGGTGCTGGGCTGGGACCTGGAAAGCCTGGCCCTAGGGCAGGGACGGGGGGGAGGTGAAGGGAAGAGGTCAAAGTTTACCAGGAAAAGTTTTTTAGACACACTGGGATGGGAAGATGGAGGGGGTTTGGGAGTGGAGGAAGAGGTAGTGGTTGTAGGAGGTGCACATTTGCTGAATTTGGGTGAAGGTGCATGGGCCGGAGGCTGTTGTGCGGTGTGTGGCTGTTGGGTGGGTGTGTGCCTGCTTTCGTGTACTTTGGGAGGAGGGCTCACAGACACACTGGGAGAGGACACTGGGGATGTGTGCATGGTAATGGGGGTGGTGATTGCACGTGAGCGGTGTGGGGTGATGGGCGTGCTGGTGATGGAGGTAGTGGCTGAGGATGTAGTGCATGCAGGTGTGAGTGGAGACGAGACAGGGAGGGAGGAGGAGGACATGAAGGAGGGAGACACAGTGAAGGCAGTGGATGTTGCTGTGTCTGCATGGGGATGGTGCTTGTGTGAGTGCTTGTGGGATGTGTGGTGCTTATGTTTGCCATGTCCACTCTTGTGTGTTGATGAGTGTGCATGCTGGTCTGATGGTGGCTTGGGATAGGCTGAGGAACAGGGGATTGGGTCTGGGTGGAGGAAGTTGGAGGGGGGAGGCTGGGCACATGGACAATGGCTGCCATCAGTGCTGAGGCCAGAGCCTGAAATGCTCTCTGTTAGGCTGCCTGCCCAGAATGAATACCCTCCAGGTATGCATTTGTTTGTTGCAAATGCCTCTCAACACCCTGGATGGCATTCAAAATGGTAGATTGCCCAACAGTGAGGGATCTCAGGAGGTCAATAGCCTCCTCGCTGAGGGCAGCAGGGCTGACTGGGGCAGGGGCTGAGGTGCCTGGGGTGAAGGAGATGCCCACCCTCCTGGGTGAGTGGGCACCGGACGCATGCTGAGGGGCTGGTGGGAGGGGCAGTGCTGGTAGGGGGGTTGGCAGCTGTACCTGTTGATGTGGTGGGCACAAAGGTGCCCGTCACCGTAAGGGAGCTCCCATCAGAGGAGGAGTCGCTGTCACTGGTGTATGCTCCTGTCCCTGTCGTGGAGCTCCCCTCACCCTCCGTCCCACTGGTGGCTTCAAACTCTGTTGCTTCACCCTCCAGGGCCAAGTGGGTTGCAGCTCCTTCCTGCTCCGGTGCCACTGCTCCTCCGCCAGATGATGCTATTGCACACAAGAACAGGGAGACCAAACAAAAAGGGGGGGAAAGACAGAAGAAAAACATGTTCAGTGCATGAAACATCACTACCGTTGGCGGACACAACACTCAGGGAGCAGACCTCTGCACTAAGCCATGCACTAACAGTTCCTAGCAAATTCACATGCCCATGGGGTACGAGGCCTAAGCCCAATTGCTGCACACCTGGAAGTCACAGGAGCCTTACTAGGTGTAGATGGGTATTACTACTAGTGAGGTTGGGGTGCCACAGAGTCTACCTAACAAGGGACCTTGTCTACCAAGTTCGCCCTGGCCTAGGGGAACCCACAGCCCACCTCCACCACCCAGACACCTCGTAATGCGCACAGAGTCAGCTGAATGACAGTGTACTAACCCCCTTGTGGCTGCTGTGATGCCCTCAAGCGCCCATCCAACTCCGGATATGCCACCGCCAGGATCCGGTACATCAGGGGGGTCATGGTGCGACAGGCACCCCTTCCACGTTGGAAGGGCATCCCCAGCTGGGCCTCCGCAGTCTTCTTGCTCCAGCGGCGCAGGTCCTCCCATCTTTTACGACAGTGGGTGCTCCGTCTATGGTAGACCCCCAGGGTCCGGACGTCCTTGGCGATGGCACGCCAAATACCCTTCTTCTGGTGGGCGCTGACCTAGAGGAAAGGTACAGGAGGAAAGGAAATTACTCACCGGTCTGGACCGTCATACTCATTGCCCACCAGTTCCCACCCATGCCCTGACACACATACACTCACCATCCTCACATGCAGGCCTCAGTCCCCCCCACATGTATCTTTCATCCACACCACTCAAAACCGGCATTGCCCATGCAGCATGCTCACAGTGTACTCACCTGTTTGTCTGGAGGACCGTACAGTTACGTGTACTGGGGAGGACCCCATCCACCTGTTTCTCCAACTCCTCCAAAGTGAAGGCAGGGGCCCTTTCCCCAGACACTGTAGCCATTGTCGCTTCCAGACACAGGTCACAGCAGCACTTGCAGTGTTGGTCCTCTCCTGTTGAAGGTCAGGTATCAAGAGAGTGAACAGTAAGAAAATGGCGGTCACGTCTGAGGCGGTGCGTACCGTCACCACCGGCCTACACCGTCATTGGCTCCTGGGACCCATAGTGCCCAATATTAACCAATGCTGAATTGCGCCGTGGTCTTCGACTGCCCACGGCGACGGTGTACAATGCCAGCGCAGTTACCTCATTTCCCCTTGTCCCACCTTACAGGTCAGGCAGCTGCCATTTCAGGGGGCCACATGGGATGGATAAAAACTGTGTCACACCTATCTAGTCCGGGAATACAGAAAGAGACCGGCACATTGGCAAATAACACATTGTGGTACCTCAGTGTTGGATGACCTTCTGCTCGCTGTTCTCCTCCATAGGGCACGTCTGCTGGGGCAGATGATGAGATGATGGCATCCTCCGGTGTACAAACCCCTGGTAGACCTGTCGACAATGGAAGAGAGACACATCATAATCACATACAGACTTGATCGTGCAATAATCATGGAACTGTGTGCCCAGTTGGAGCAAGCCCTGATTTCAGCTATCCGCCATCTCACAGGAATCCCCCCTCTAGTGCAGGTTCTGTCTGTACTCCATTTCCTGGCCCGTGGGTATTTTCAAACAACAGTGGCCATGGCATCAGGGATGTCCCAGCCAATGTTCTCTAACGTGTTGTCCAGAGTGTTATGTGCCTGCTGAAACACATGCGCAGCTACATCGTTTTACCTCAAGTGGAGGATTTGCCCACAGTGAAAGGTGACTTCTATGCCCTGGGACATATCCCCAACATCATTGGTGCCATTGATGGTACACATGTGGCATTTGTACCCCCGCAGGAATAAACATCTGTACAGAAACCAGAAAAGCTACCTTTCGATGAGTGTGCAGATGGTGTGTTTGGCAGACCAGTACATCTCCCATGTGAATGCCAAGTATCCTGGCTCAGTGCATGACGCTTACATTTTGAGGAATAGCAGCATCCCTTATGTGATGGGGCAACTCCTGAAGCACCGTGTGTGGCTAATAGGTGGGGCCAAGGTCCCAACACAGTTGACATAGGTGTCTGGGTATGGGGTTGTCCCTAAGGGTTAGTGTGTGTCTAACAGTTGTCCCTCAACATTTGCAGGTGACTCTGGTTACCCCAACCTGTCATGGCTACTGACCCCAGTGAGGAATCCCAGGACAAGGGCAGAGGAACGCTACAATGAGGCACATGGGCGTACTAGGAGGATTATAGAAAGCACCTTCGGCCTCCTGAAGGCCAGATTCCGGTGCCTCCATCTGACAGGTGGCTCCCTATACTCCTCACCGAAGAAGGTGGGCCAGATAATCGTGGCCTGCTGTATGCTGCACAACCTGGCTTTGCGACGCCAGGTGCCTTTTCTGCAGGAGGATGGGCCTGATGGTGGTCTTGTGGCAGCTGTGGAGCCCGTGGACAGTGAAGAAGAGGAGGCAGAAGAAGAAGATGTCGACAACCGAAACAACATCATCATGCAATACTTCCAGCGAGACACAGGTAAAAAGATGTAACTGCTTTCTACATCTTATACTATTGTTGGAGCTAGCATAAGTCTGTCATTTCCACTCAGTGTATGGACCCTGACTTGTTACTTTGCCTTTCCATTTCACAGATCTGGGTCCCACTCTGTGCCCTCTGCTATGTTTACTGCTGGCCTGAAGCTGTGTTATATTGGTATGTGAACAAGTACATTGGCATTGCTATATTCCAGAGGCTTTGCAATTACAAATTTGTGAAAGCACAGACTCCAGATTGTTTTGTGACTGAAGTGTGCTTATTTCTGTGCACATAAGTGGAGGGGTGTGTGAAATGGGCTGGGGTGATGGTGGAGGAATGTCCATGGCAGAGTCCAGTCTATTTGTTTCACAGGTGCATTGTCCAATGGGTCATAGGAAGTGGAGCAATGGCAGTTTAAGGTGGACAGGGTGACAAAGTAGGACAGAAGGGTGACATTCAGGAGGGTCTTATTTCCTGGCGGGGGTCTTGGCAATGTTCTCTGTCTTGTTCCTGGATCTCAGGGACCGTTTGCGGGGTGGTTCTCCATCTGCAGGGGGTGGGGTGCTGGTGGCCTGTTGTTCCTGTGGCGGTGCCTCCTGTCCACTAGCGCTGGCAGAGGTGAAGGGCTGTTCATCGTCCAGGCTAGTGTCAGGGGCCCGTTGGTGTGCAACTGTGTCCCTCCTGGTGTTGAGAAGGTCTGCCAGCACCCCTGCAATGGTGACCAGGGTGTTGTTGATGGACTTCAAGTCCTCCCTGATCCCCAGGTAGTGTTGCTCCTGCAGCCACTGGGTCTCCTGAAACTTGGCCAGTACCGAGCCCATGGTCTCCTGGGAATGGTGGTAAGCTCCCACGATGTTGGAGAGTGCCTCGTGGAGAGTGGGTTCCCTGGGCCTGTCCTCCCCCTGTCGCACAGCAGTCCTCCCAGCTTCCCTGTTATCCTGTGCCTCTGTCCCCTGAAACGTGTGCCCACTGCCACTGCCCCCAGGTCCCTGATCGTCCTGTGTTAGTGGGGTTGACTGAGTTCCCTGTAGTGGTGGACACACTGCTGATTGACGTGTCCTGTGGACAAAGGGTTGGGCCCGCTGGGTGGGTGCTGTGGCGGTGTTTCCCAAGGGGGGAGGTTCAGTGGTGGTTTGTGACTGTGTCAGGGGAACCGACTGTCCCAAGGTCCCTAATGGGCCGGGCTGGTCATCTTGATCCAGGTGTGCAGAGCTGCTGTCGTCACTGTGGGCCTCTTCTGTGGGGTGACTGGATATGTCTGGCACCTCCTGTCCGGGGACGTTGGGTAGGGGTCCTGTTGGGGTGTAAATGCATAGTTATTGTATCTGTGTTTGCCATCTTGTGCAATGGGTGAGTGACCCTCTACTCTTGTGCTTGCAATATTGCCGTAGCCCTTCTGTGATTGGTGATTTTGGGGCATGAGTGAGTCTCTCTACTGATCATGCTTTAGTGATGGGTGTCCATGCCTTGGTGTTACATGCAGGGCTTGATTTTGGGATGTGCAGGTTGTGTTAGTGGGGTATCTGTGGGTTGTTGGGGTGAAGGGTGTGAGGGTGAGGGTGGGAGTATGTGATGGCATGCAGGTGGGGTGGGGGGAATAAAGTAGTAAAGATTTGCCTTACCAGAGTCCACTCCTCCTGCTACTCCTGCGAGGCCCTCAGGAAGCATGATCGCCAAGACTTGCTCCTCCCATGTTGTTAGTTGTGGGGTAGAGGTGACTACCGCCAGTCCTCTGTACAGCATTCTGGTGTCTGGACACCATGGAACGTACCTTCCACCCGTAGGTCATTCCACCTCTTCCTGATGTCATCCCGTGTTCTTGGATGCTGTCCCACTGCGTTAACCCTGTCGACAATTATGCGCCATAGCTCCATTTTCCTTGCAATGGATGTCTGCTGCACCTCTGATCCGAATAGCTGTGGCTCTACCCAGACGATTTCCTCCACCATAACCCTGAGCTCCTCCTCAGAGATCCTGGGGTGTCTTTGAGGTGCCATGATGTGGTGTGGGTGATATGTGAGGTGGTGTCTGATGTGATGTGTAAGGGGATGTGTTGGTGTGTGTTGTTTGAGGTACGTGGATGTTGTATGAGTGATGGTGTTGTGTGTCTGTGGATGCTGGTGTTGTGTTAGGTAATCTCTCTCTCTGGCCTTCTTTCTGAATTTTGGTTGTAAGGGTTTGTGGGTGATGTGGGTGTGTGTTTTATATTGGATTGGGTGTGTGGGTGTGGTGTGTGTATGTGTATTAGGTGTGTGTACTTTGAATTGTCCAATGTGGTTGTGTTTTGTAAATGTGTGTGTATTTTGAGCGCGGCGGTGTGTACCGCCAATGGAATACCGCGGTTGGAAGACCGCTGCGTTGATTCGTGGGTCGTCATACTGTGGGCGTATTCCTGTTGGCGTGATGGTGTAGGTTTTGGTATCGCCAGTTTATCACTGACCTTTGATGTGGCAGACTTGTGTGCGTGTCTGTATTGTGGCGGATTCCGAGCTGTGAGTCGTAATACCTGTAGCGGAATTCTGCTGCCGCAACGGTATGTTGGCGGTCTTCTGCCCGGCGGAAAGTGGGATTTACCGCCAGGTTTGTAATGAGGGCCTAAATCTGTGACCTAGATTACCTGGATCAATCCATGTCCATTTTGTACGTTCGAACAGCATCAAATACCTGCCAGTGTTACAACTCTGAAATGCCCACATGAGGATGTCATGGTGAAGGTACCTGTACAAAGAAAAAACAAGTAGTATAGGCTTGAAAACATACCTATTACGCACAATACATCGAAAGCAACTGGAAATGTAATTACATTGCAATGAAGCTGACACAAACAAAGAAACATCATCAGGGGTGGAATATGTCAAAGGGTAACTCCTCAAGCAACCTTTGGCTGAATGTTGCAGAAAATCAGCTATCTAGTTGTTGCTAAAACACTCAACTTCACACATTCTCACAACTACAGTTCATTGTACAGTCACAGTCATTACATCACATGACTCACGTAACATATTTACACTCCTGACAAGTAACTATTGATGAGATCTTCCCCCAAGTCAGCTCCTTCCTCTTCACCACTGTCATCCTCACTTGGCATTTCAAGATTTTAACCCGGTGTCACAGCATGCTCCCCCTCCTCTAGGATGTAGTGGATAGTTCTCTGCAGGACGATGTTGTGGAGCATGCAGCATGCCATTGATGTGACCGCCCTTTCCATGTGAGTAGAGAGGGGCTCTACCAGTCCTGTCCCGACACCTGAATCTGGCCTTCAGGAGCCCAAAGGCCCACTCCACTACCTGCCTTGTTCTTCTATGGGCCTCATTGAAGCGGACTTCCCATGGTGTAGTTGGATTCCTTAGTGGCGTCAACAACCAGGAACGGTTTGGGTATGCAGAGTCTCCTGTTAAGTAATGGGACATATGTGCAACAATGAGTCACTCACTTCATGATTGTAGCACCAGACATTTCACACACACAAACAGGACAGATGTGACTTACCAACCAGCCAGGTCCTCTCTAGGTACAGTTGTGACTGTGGTGGTGTTCTACACTATGAAGGAATCATGGGCTGAACCCGGATAACGGGCACAGATGTCTGAAATGTCTAGATCAGTCAAGCAGACAACTTGCCCGTTGATGAAATAGAAGTTCTTTCTGTTGCAATAAACTTGTTCATTGGCCTACGGTAAGATGAAGCCAAAATATGTTCCGTCAGTGGCCCCCACCACATGTGGGATGCGTGCAAAACCATAAAAAGATGGTAAAGGAGGATTATGTGTCTTTTGTCCATAGTCTGAAGGTCTGGCAGTGGACGGTAGACAGGTAGTTGTCACATCCTCCCTCTCCCTCGGGACCTATCTATGACAAGAAATTTGTTCTGACATTAGTCATGGAAGTTGTTTCTGTTGCGGTATACTTGGTCATTGGCATGCGGTGGGACCAAACCAACATATGTGCCAACAATAGCCCCCAACACATGTGAAATGCAGGCAAAACCATATCCTTATGTCGTGGAAACTGGATATAGCTGTCGAAATGTTTCAATATTGCTGAGAGGACATCCTTCAACACCAGACTGAACATAGGTCGGGGCATACCAGCAGATGGGGCCACTCTATGTTGGAAGGACCCTGTGGCTAGGAAGTGCAATACTGACATGACTTGTACAATGGGCGATATGCTGATTGGATAACTAATAGCTGGCATCAGATCTGGCTCCAACAGACAACATAAGTCCACTATTGTTTGCCTATCCAGGTGGTAATATGTTATTATGAGACATTTCTCTATGATCTGAATTTCTCACAGTGGACGGTAGGCAGGAGGTTGTTGCATCCTCCCTCTCTCACTGTTTCTATTAATGTTTACAATAATTAAGTGCATATTAACAGTTTCCCTACTCTTTGAGAAAAGACGATTAATTCTTCAACTCAAATGCTTCACCTGAAGTGTAAGGCAAGGAGTCTCCTGCCCCCTGACCCTGATGAAGGGGCACATAATTAAACATTAAACATGTTATTTTTAGCCATGCATTTGACTCCGCCCTCCACGCTCACTCACCCCCCCAACCTCCAATGTGCAAGCATCACAGTTCTTATTCTTTTATAAAGCACTTCTACCACTGCATATTGCATAAGAATATTTACACATTTAAATCCTAAAGTGCATTTTTGAAACCTATACGTATTACTCAGTGGCAGCGAGTCCACATTTTACCATAGGACAAAGAATGGATGTTAAAGTTCCCACATTTAGTATCTGGAACCCGCAGGTTACCAAACATCGCTTGGGCTCACATTTGTTTTCCAGGGATTCAATGAGGAAAGCCGCGACCAATCACAGAAGAGATAAAAGTGTCAGTGTAACTGAAAAGTACAGCACTGGCTCCTAAACTGGCTTTTGGTATTCCTTCATCTCATTTCCCCGCAGCATTTCTGCCAGGAAGTGTTCTTCCAAAACTGTCTCTCCACATTTTGAGGAAAGCTCCTAAAGTCTGAGATTGAACTTTCTTTTCCTAGAAATGGAGTGCGCATTTGTCGCATCCTCATTCGTATCTAGGGCCATATTTATACTTTTTGACGCAAAACTGCGCTAACGCAGTTTTGCGCCAAAACAATTAGCGCCGGCTAACGCCATTCTGAAGCGCCATGCGGGCGCCGTATTTATTCAATGACGTTAGCCGGCGTTAGCCGCCGGCGCTGTCTGGTGTGTGTTTAAAAAAACGACGTACACCAGGCTGCGCCGGCGTAGGGGGAAAATGGCGTATGGGCGTCCACAAATGGTGCAAGTCAGGCTGAGGCAAAAAAATCGTCTCAACCCGATTTGCGCCATTTTTTTACGACACCCATCCCCCATTGAAATGACTCCTGTCTTAGCAAAGACAGGAGTCATGCCCCCTTGCCCAATGGCCATGCCCAGGGGACTTCTGTCCCCTGGGCATGGTCATTGGGCATAGTGGCATGTAGGGGGGCACAAATCAGGCCCCCCTATGCCACAAAAAAAAATAAAAAAAAATACTTACCTGGACTTACCTTAATGTCCCTGGGGTGGGTCCCTCCATCCTTGGGTGTCCTCCTGGGGTGGGCAAGGGTGGCAGGGGGTGTCCCTGGGGGCAGGGGAGGGCACCTCTGGGCTCATTCTGAGCCCACAGGTCCCTTAACGCCTGCCCTGACCCAGGCGCTAAAATCTGGCGCTAATGTGGGTTTTTTAGACCCGCCCACTCCCGGGCGTCATTTTTGCCCAGGAGTATAAATACGACGCATATGCATCGGAGTCATTTTTTAAGACGGGAACGCCTACCTTGCATATCATTAACGCAAGGAAGGTGTTCACGCAAAAAAATGACGCTAACTCCATGAACTTTGGCGCTAGACGCGTCTAACGCCAAAGTATAAATATGGAGTTAGTTTTGCGTCGAATTCGCGTCGAAAAAATCAACGCAAATTCGGCGCAAACGGAGTATAAATATGCCCCCTAATGCGCCTTGCCAAAGCGCTGGACTCCATCTTCGATTTGTAAACTTCATCAAACAGTTGGTTCTGTTTAGATGAAAAGTGGTTTTTCCAGTCTCCAACAGCTCCTGTAAGAGTAAATAAAATAAAACAAGCAGTGTGAGTTGCCTCTGCCGTCAACAGAACCGAGTCAATTTCATTCTTGGCGATCAGATCGAAGGCGTCAGAATACATTCATCACGTGCCTCTGTATTTCTTTCGACACTGCAGCTCAGGTGTGTTGTCTGTATTTCTTGATATTCCTGTTGCTTCATATTTTCTCATCAAGCAGAATTGCAAACACGGCGGGATAATTTAGGAAAACGAGTCACTAAAATCTACCTGCGTATTGGCAACTTAAAGAGTAGCACCAGAGCAGTGGATCAGGGGCCTGCATAGCTGGGATCTTATTACCAAGGTGTATGTTTCACAGTAGTCATGGGTTATTACTGGCCGAAATGGTAGCATAAATTCACATTACTGCAAAGTGTAAAATTAGTCATACTAAAAGTAGATTTTATTAAAAGCAAAAGGAATTTTCGCAAGTCATATTGTATTATTTTAGTTTGTTGCAGGCTAGCAAACCCCATTATTTTCAACAATCTATAACAGTGACCTCAATATACACATATAAAAGGCACATTTGCTTATGATCCCTTTAGCTAATCCAATAGAAAAGCAGAGCCTAGTGGCAATTTTGGCTGCATAAGGGACGTACATAATCAGGAGACAACTCAGTTTGTAAAGTGTACTTCAAAAAACACAAAGGGCCTGATTTAAAACTCGGCAGACGGGTTACTTTGTCACAACCATGACAGTCTGCCGAAATCTAAATCCTATTATCTTCAATGGAATTTAGATTTCGGCGGACAGGATAGCTGTCAACCTGTCAACGGTGTTGTGACTGCCATATTTTGATGGTACGGTGTTGTGACTGCCATATTTTGATGGTACGGCTCTGCAAGCGGAGGACTGTCAATGGATTGCTAATGGAGGGAGACGGTGGCGAGACCCGATTAACTTCGTACAATGGCAGTGGCCATGGAATAGAGATAACTGACACACACACACAGTGTACCTTAGCCATTTGGGTCCCCTGCACTACAGACTATGCAACACACCTCATACCAACACAACCTGTACATGTCAAAAACACACATTGACATACATCCATGACACAACATAAACACGCTATTGACACTGCACCCACACACTACACAAACACAACCAACACAAGTACACACTCAGCTACACAAACACATACATGCAGAACTACACACATCAGGACAACGTCCACCACACACCACTCACCTGAATGTGTCACAAGCAACACAACATTCTCAACGTCAGTCTCTCATGCAAGTGATACACATGCAGACACAACCACACAACCCACTTCAGCTCCCTCCACCTCAAACAGCCAATCCACACACACATATACATACTGACTAACATACACAACAGTTAGCACAAAGCAGCCTACAGATCCCCTTGCAATGCGCATACATGGACACCTTTGTCGAGTGTGAGAGTAGGGTCACTGGGGTGCCAGCATTAATTTTGCAATTAATGATGACACCACAATGACAGTTGTGTATGTGTGCAATATGTGTGTTGTGCCAGTGTGTACCCAGCCATGTGTGACACAATTGTCTCATTGACAGATGCATGTCATAGTGATTTAAAAGAATTACTGTGACATGTATATGGCTGCAGTGGTCCCGACCTCCTGAGTGGTGCCAACATCCACTGGCAAAGCGGTGTCCCTACCTTCAAGTCTGGCGACGGGGAGTTGTGTTTTCTCCGTGGGTTGTTGGAAACAGTGATGTCAGATTTTGTTCAGTTGTGTCCAGTGGAAGACAGAGGTGGTATGGGGTAATTAGATGAGTTACAATCCCTTCCCTAATCTGCCAACTCAGAAGTGAAGGTCTGACTGCCATTTTTTTCTTGGCAGTAAGGCACATCCAAACCTGCAGAGCGGGAAGTGTGGCTTGGGTCCCGCCGGCATCCATTTTTCCCTGTCCCACTGTAAATGAGAGTAGTGTTTCTTGGCGGAGATGGCAGGTCGAATGCAGGCTTTTGTCTATGGGACATCCAACATCTAAATACGGAGGGCAGACCATCACAGCAGCGGACAGATTTTCAGTTGAAAAGATGGCAGCCAGACCGTTACTGCCAACATCTAAATCAGGCCCATAGTTACAAATGCTGATATCATTCCTTTGCCTGGTTTTGGCTTTTTTAAAATTGTACATTAATGTTTGATGTGATTTAATCTAAGGCCGTTATCATGTTTCCCCATCAAAATATGTTTTGTGTTTCACTTCTATAAATACTGATAGGATAGACAGTTTGGCACGCTTTGCTCAGTGAGCCCTGCTCATCCATTGTAAACTGTTGGTGTTTCTTGTGTGATGCTAGGATCACTTATTGTGGCTTGAAACATTGTAAACGTCGCTATGTTACAAAGCTGTAATTAGAATGATGCATTATACATTGGTTAAGAAAAGATGGATGCTTCACACATCGTCCCACCCACAAGTGCCCATGCCCCCGCCCTCCACACACACACATATATACTCTCTCTCTCTCTCTCTCTCGTTCTGCTTGCTTACCTTTCCTGAATATGAGTTTCCTGTTGGATGTGAGCGCACACACTGTGTGGTTCGGGTCGTGGTTTTCCTTCTCAACGTTGTTTTTCATCTTGTTGAAAGAAGACATCCTTGAAACTTCATTGATTTCTTGGTCACTAATACTTAAACTGAGAAAACTGCATATTTTCCGAATTGATTTAGGAAGATTCTGAAAATTAAATAAGTGGAATAACCGTCAGTCACCAGAGTCACAGAAAGCAGGAAACATTTTACTTACTATCGAGTACTAGCGACATACTGAGATCATATAGTATGCTAATGTAGCAGAAGAATGTTTTGTAACTACAAACTTAGTCTTGATTGCTATTATCAACAATGTTTCCTCAAACTTATGCCTACTAACATAGTATAGCGCCTTATGCTAGGTTTTTAAATAGTTGCATTACAAACACTTAGGGGGTCATTCTAACCCTGGCGGTAAAAACCGCCAGGGCGAATGACCGCGGTAGCACCGCCAACAGGCTGGCGGTGCACCGCTGGGCATTCTGACCGCGGCGGTTCAGCCGTGGCCAGAAACGGAAAGTCGGCGGTGTACCGCCGACTTTCCGCTGCCCGTGAGAATCCTCCATGGCCCCCTACCGCCATCCTGTTCCTGGCGGGTCTCCCGCCAGGAACAGGATGGCGGTAGGGGGTGCCGCGGGGCCCCTGGGGGCCCCTGCAGTGCCGATGTCAATGGCATGGGCACTGCAGGGGCCCCCGTAAGAGGGCCCCAAAAAGAATTTCAGTGTCTGCCTAGCAGACACTGAAATTCGCGACGGGTGCTACTGCACCCGTCGCACTCCAGCAACTCCGCCGGCTCCATTCGGAGCCGGCTTCATCGTTGCTGGGTCTTTCCCGCTGTGCTGGCGGGCGGCCTTTTGGCGGTCGCCCGCCAGCACAGCGGGAAAGCCAGAATGGCCGCCGCGGTCTTGTGACCGCGGTGCGGTCATTTGGCAGGAACCGCATGGCGGGCGGCGACCGCCGCCCGCCGCGGTCATAATCAGGCCCTTAGTCTGATTGACAGGCAACTTCCTTAGAATCATACAATTTATGTTTGTGAGGTGACAAAACTGAGAGCAAAATTCAGGACTCCAAGATCCAAGGTCTGCAATTTAGCCACTAGACTTCAACCCCTCCACGTCCCCGCCTCATCCACATAAACCACATCTGCACCACTGATGGTCTCCCACTTGTCTGCTTGATAGAAGAACCGAGGGGTGCTGCTGCAGTGGGACAATTGACATTCCACTAAATGTTTGTAGTTACGATTTTGATGTTGTAGGGGCACTTAGAGCTTCTGCCGGGTATCTGTTTAGGTACATTAAGGGGGAGGGCATCCAGCAGCAGATTTTTGTAAAACAAGCTGAAACAGCAATTTTATTGTTATTGTTTTTTTAGAGAAACAATCATGTCTGTACTGGACTTTTATTTGTTTGAATAGTAGATAACTATCTTCCAAGCTCATAGTCGTCCACCTGATATAGTAGACAAGCTGCTGGAAGCCCTTAGGTTTTGGTGCCCTAAGAATAGTCGTATTTGACATGATGAAAAGGAGAGAGGCAATATCATTATTAATCAATGTGCATGCAATGTCAGTAAGTTGATGATGAAGTACTTTACATCTGCCCGTTCAGACCTACTCTATGTATTAGATTCAGGATAGTTAAATATAAATACATTTTGACTATTTTGGTAATGGTGGATTGAATATTTTTCAGTCATAGAATCGCTCGTTCTTACCTTCTTCATTGACTCGTCGTATAAAATTAGGATTGTTCCATCATTTTTGTGCTCTTCCCATCCCAGGATATGGTCAAACCAAGAACCACATACAACTGTAAAGTAAAAATGTGTTACAGTCAATGGATATATATTCACAGAAAATGTTATCTTTTCATTTAAGCAAAATGAAAGACATACTTTCGCATAAACACTTCAAGCTAGAGGATCAAATCTATGTAAATCATCTCACATCTGAAATTGGGAGTTTTCTCATCACAGATCTCTGTCTATCCCTCCACTCTAGTACACATAGACAACATATTACAGAGAGAAGACATTAAATACTGGTTGATGGAGGAACAGGGTGGGCATAGTGACACCAGTAAGCAGAGAGACCTCCACGCGTTCGGGCAGGGAGCACAGCTTCCTCCATGGGCATCGAAATGACCAGTTTGAAGGAAGTGTCTCTCTATTTTTGCACCTCATGTAGGAGTAAAAATAAAATCATGTAGTCCCAGGTCCATAATTATATGACTACTCGTGTGTGGGGCTATTCGTATAGAAAGTAACTGTTTATTCCTTGTGCACATTACACTATCCCCGTTTTAACGCTCTCACTGGAACTGGGTAAGAATATTTGGATGTGATCCTTTTCTGTGCACTACTCCTCCTTCCTTTGCCCCTTTTCATTGTTCCCTCCCCCTGTATAGCTATGCTACATCTGTCCAGTTTCTCAGCATCACATATATGGACGAGTACTGTTCTATGTGCCGCAGCTCATATTTGCGAAGCTTGCCTCCATATTTCTATTATATCTCAAGGATGTGGTTAAATTCCTCTCATATTTAATTTCTATTTGATGTACCACCTACATGCTCATACTAACCAATAATGTTTTGTTTTGATCTTAAAATCCTCAATAAAAACTTATTCAACAAAAAAGGGAGATTTTATGTGTATTAATTTCTTTGCCTCTGGGATTTGTGTCACTCTCCTTTAGTGAGACTTTGCTCATGACTTTATGGATGTGCGAAAACTAATGCACGTTGCATAGCATATGCACGCTCAATCACACTATATAAAGCAGGCCATCTGTAATATGTTATTTTACGTTTGTGGGCTCATTTTGAATGAAAAAGTTGGAAAATATATGTGAAAATCTGACTTTTATTTACAGTGCTTGGTAGAATTTATCACATGTAAATCACATTAGAACATTTGTCAGTGAGCTAACAGCTATTTTCAGCTGACACAAAACTCTTAAACATATCTGCATTGCTTAATACAGGTATGTATTTTGGCGACAAAGCATTCTTTGTGCCAGTCTATAGACATAACTACTTACAGGGACTAATTTTTGCTTGGGTCTGCTGATGGTGGGCAGCTGGAAAAAAATTGGGGTTTTAGTTCTTATTTTTTGTCTGTAGGCTTTGACCCAATCCAAGACAAAGACAAGAAGAAAAACGAAGGAAGAGAGATAAAAAACAGGGAGAAAACAGGAATTGAATACAGCCTGCAAGAGAGAGTAAATGGACAAGAAGTATAGGGTGGTGGAGGCAGTGGAATCAAGATGGCCAACCTAGGTTTTGGGCAACCTCTGAATACGACGGTGATGGTGGCAATCTCCAATGAAAGCTTTTCAACTTCTACACGTATGCATTTTTTTTTGCAAATTAAAAAATTATTTTTATCACCTCAGATTCAGAAAACAATATAAGTACTACTTTTTGCAATTAGCCAAAACGTGGTGAGGTTTTTCCAGTCAGAGAAAGTATGGCCAGGTGAGGTTTGTCCTTGGAGGGGCCCCCTGAGCCCAGGGACTGCAACGGCCATGCCACGCCCCTGATGTCATTATTTTACTGTAGCTGTGACAGTGCACTCACAGTACACCCACCATTTGGAACTCGATCAAGCATTAACAGCACCAAGGACACGTGGGACGTTCTATAAAATGGCTAAATAAACAAATGAGTACGGCAGATCTTGTAGTAGAGTGCGCCCCCCCCCCCCCCTTTCCCTTCCAGGCACGGTCTTCCTGTTTTCCTGTCAGGGACCCTTCCAGTAAATCAAGAACACGCACTGTTTGAATAAAAGGAGCTCTTTAAAAAATCAGACACATCACTATAGTATCCGCTCACAAGATTTTGGGCGCGTACTTTGAAAAGTATAAAAAGAACAACTGTTCAAAAAAACATACCCAAGACCCATCAACGCAATCTAATCTGCTTCTTCGATGAATCTGGGGGAAAGGCTACACTCACACTCTAAGGAGCAAAGTTCAGGGTGACATAGCAGTCTAAAAGCAAAGTATACGGAAGAATACAAACCACACGGCCTCAGCTGAGCCTTCATAGTCACTTCAAAAGACGTTATTACAATAGCTCAGCCGAGCAACAGTGTAAAGCTTTCTGCTGAAGTTGAAACATCGAAAGCACCTCACAGGTGCACATTGTGGTTGAAAAAGATCTTGCAAGTGGAAACACGCTGGTTCCTCGAAACAGCAGCTCGTGGCACTAGAGAATCATACTGGAACTCGTTTTTATAATGCTACATTTGTTATCGAAGTGAGACAATGTTAAATGGCTTCGAGCCTCAGGGACTCGTGCACAAGTTAAGCCACAAGTCACAAATCACGTGATCATCAACGTGTAACAGTCGAATGGGTGAGGTTACACAGTAAACACTGCTGTGGGCTGTACTGGGTTTGCAGGAATGCCAAGTGATATTACTGCTGCCGTAGCCAGGGAAAGGGTGGTGTGCAGCTGATGTGCAGAATCACTGGGCTCTAAGAAATCATTAGCACTGCTTCAGAAGCAGAGAAACCAGAGGACCAGCAGCAGCAAAGAAGCCTGGCTACAATGGAAAAAAACAAAACGGAAAGAACAGCTCAAAGTTCTGTGAAAAACTCACTTTTTGTCTGTTCTCCTTATTGTGTCCACTTTCTGTGGTATGTGGTGACTGTGACAGGCCAGTGCCCTCCTAGACTGTCAGTGTGACAAGAAGCAGTAGGAGAATGGAGCATAACGAAATGTTCAGTTATGTACAATAGTGTGCTGTCTTGCACCGTTGTATGTCCTCTACTGTCTGTACAGCGTGCCTCTGCACTGCAGGCTACGTGATTGCACGATAGCTGCTCAGGCTGCACGTGGCCTTTCAATCTATCTTTTTCTATCATGCTCAAAATTACAATGCGAGTATCAACATTTGCTTCAGGAGTTCTGACCACAACTCCACGACCATGACAACTAGAATGGGTACCAGTGGTGCTTCCTGCAGCCAGCTGCCTTCCTCCTGCAAGAGTATTCCCGGTCTACTAGTCAATGAGACACTTAAGGTCAACCTCCCCAAAGCGTCTGACTATCCGCCAGAAAAGTCTAAGGGGGTCATTCTAACCCTGGCGGTAAAAACCGCCAGGGCGAATGACCGCGGTAGCACCGCCAACAGGCTGGCGGTGCACCGCTGGGCATTCTGACCGCGGCGGTTCAGCCTCGGCCAGAAACGGAAAGTCGGCGGTGTACAGCCGACTTTCCGCTGCCCGTGAGAATCCTCCATGGCGGCGGAGCGTGCTCCGCCGCCATGGGGATTCTGACACCCCCTACCGCCATCCTGTTCCTGGCGGGTCTCCCGCCAGGAACAGGATGGCGGTAGGGGGTGCCGCGGGGCCCCCGTAAGAGGGCCCCAAAAAGAATTTCAGTGTCTGCCTAGCAGACACTGAAATTCGCGACGGGTGCTACTGCACCCGTCGCACTCAAGCAACTCCGCCGGCTCCATTCGGAGCCGGCTTCATCGTTGCTGGGTCTTTCCCGCTGTGCTGGCGGGCGGCCTTTTGGCGGTCGCCCGCCAGCACAGCGGGAAAGCCAGAATGGCCGCGGTCATTTGGCGGGAACCGCATGGCGGGCGGTGACCGCCGCCCGCCGCGATCATAATCAGGCCCTAAATGTTTTAGGGTTAGATCCCTTTGCTACAAAGGCTCTTCTGCTGCACCCCTTTTGGAACGTGGCTGTAGGAAGTTTTGAAGAGTAATGAAGGCCAACCTGTTCTGCTCTGCTTATGAATCCAGAACGGTAGACTAATTAATGCTCTGATGTGTTGTAATCTATTGGTAGGCTTTTAAACACGCCCACCTCACACCCATCACTATCACTAATTCATGGGCTTCCAAAAATCCTTTGTTATCATTGGTAAATGCTTTACGTTTTTCCCTCCTTGGGGCAGTTTTGTTACTGCCTTGGCCATCGACTTTGTTACATGGATAATTGCACGTTTGCCATTACATTTGACTGCGAGCAAATTTATTTTTCCTTTTGTGTCTCTCCTTTGCGCTCATGCTCATGGCGGACGTGGCGCTTTGAATTAGCTTGCTTATGTCAACTGTTTTATTTTTCATTTTCAATTTATGTGGCAAGTAAAGTCCAGTTAAGAATTTTTAACGCAAATAGCTCTATCTCGAGCAAATGCGAAACCCATTGCAGTGCAAATGCTTGTCTTATAATGAGTTCTGTGCATAAAGTAAATGGTTGGTTTGGAAATAATTATATTATGCATTTTCTGTGTCCTTTACAATCTGTGTTTTTGTAGTGTGTTTCCTGATTTTACTACAATCAGAACTGTTGCAGTTTTTGGTAATTTAGATTAAATGTCTAAGTGTGTTTTCAGGAATTTGAATACATAAATTACTATTTAAATGGTGATAAGAAGATAATTTGAGTCACACTCATAAAGTCAATGAGTTGTAAGCACTAGAAGCATTAATTCCAACAGAGAAGTTCCTTCTACATTGTGCCAGTGTTGGGTTGAGATAAGGACCATCAATAAAGTTGAGCAACCTAGTCTACCAATACAATCATGTTCTCAGGAGTGCATATCCTGTTTTAGTGACACATTAAAACAGTATCCCCGTGCCACTTGAACACAGAATAAGGAAACGGGCTAAAATATGGATCTGTGGGCAGAGGGCCAGCTTTGTGAACTGCATGGCAAGCTCCTGAATCAGGAAAGGGCTGCTTCAGCCACTCATCTTGATGAGGTCGCCTGAACACGTACCATTGTATCATGTAATAAAAAGCCTCCCATTCAAGCACCTATTTATAGTTCAGTATGTGATGCACACTACGTAGATGTGTACTATAATTATTAATGTTTGAAAAGCTAAAACCATTGCATGTTTTTAAATAAAGCTGCCATATACGTGGGGGGGACAAAACTACATAACCATATAGATATTGGTCATCTACTGATTGTTTTGTGGGCTGCCCTAAACACGTGTGTGCAGGCACTCACTCTACCTGTGTAGTCAGCTGTGCTGTCTTTAGTTATTGTACCCTACGGTGGATGGACTCGCAATCAGCAAACAGGATTTCAGTGTTTTGCATGAACCTGCACAAGTACATTCTCACATTCATGAGAACTTTGGATACGGACATATTTTTTTATTTATTATTTATTTTTATTGATTTTATAATTTCTCCAATACAGTGAACAACTGTGCATCATACATAGAGCAACTATAGGTGATCAGTGGTACCCTTAATTGTTGACTTTTCATCTCCTCAGGCTTGCAACAGTCAAGAAGAAAGGTGACAGTCATCCACTCATCCTCCCACTGGCCACACCCTGAGTCAACCATAAGTCATTTAATTCTGCCCAGTAGATTCCTGCCTATAATCACGATGCGACCAGTGGTCAAGTCTTCCCTGGCTTGTGTTTCCCTACAGACACTGCATTTCTCAAGTACCCCAAATTCTCAGAAATGTCTATATACAGCCCCTCCCTTTGTATATCTCTTTTTCCAACAATTTACAGTGCTCCATTCGAGTTTCTCATGTATCACATTGGGAGGGTATTTTTGTCCCCGCTTTTGTGCTATGTCATGTTTGGCTGTTCTGCATCTGATTATAATTCGTTTTTGCTGACTTTTTGTGACATCCATAGGTCCCCAAATACCCAACAAATCAGTCCATGACTTCAAGTCCAAAGGGACTCCAATGGCACCCTTCAGTAAAAGGCTCAGCTTGGGACATTTCCACAATGTATGCAGTAATGTACCTTCTAATCCGCATTCTCTCCAGCACCGTGGGTTGTCTGCTCTACGTACTTTATGCAGTAATACCCTTGTGCAATATATCCTGTGAAGTATCTTAATTTGTAGTAGGCGTAGCTTGTTTTTATTGTGACTGCGCTGGTGGATCCCAGTGCGGTCATCCAGACCTCTTCATCTAGGTCCCCCTATCTCTCGTCTCCATCATTCTTGTAGGCATGCCAAAGCGTTCTGTGAGTTTTTCATACCGGGTCCATCTGTGAGGGAGAATAGTTTTTTCTTTATTCGCTCAACTAACAGTCTATTCCCAAGGAGGGAGCGTTCATGCGTAACCTTGTTTTGTGGTATGGGTTCCTGCTGTGCATGTCTCAACTGACATTGATTTGAATACCTATAATGTTTTCTTTATTCGCTCAACTATCAGTCTATTCCCAAGGAGGGAGTGTTCCTGCGTAACCTTGTTTTGTGGTATGGGTTCCTGCAGTATATGTCTCAACTGACATTGATTTGAATACCTATTATGACCCATTCAAACAAGAGCATATACTCTTTTGAGCCTATATATTGACAGTTTAGATTAAAAATATATTTAATGTTTGTGCTTTGGAAATTACAAGAACATTTGAGGTGATGATATCCAAACAGAGGATTTTAACTGACTAGGGATAACATTGTCAGCATTTCAGTTTTAACAGTACAGAGTAAAACTATATACATATTGTAAATTTGCACTGGTGAAAAAACAGTAAGTCCATAATGGAGCGTTTATTATTTGCACCATAGCAAATACGATAAAAGAGTTAATCTTATTGTACCTTTCAACTGTGAAAGCTGGGGCTATGTCAATGATAATTTTTTTTCTCTTTTATTAGATTTGAAAAGAGTGCAAATTCTACTTCCACTGTTATAATTTTTGTTCTCTTTTATTAGATTTGAAAAGAGTGCAAATTCTACTTCCACTGTTTTAATGGGCTCTTCATGTAGAAGGGCATCTATGTTAAAACCTTAAAGAGACTAGTACTATAACTTATAAACAATACTGCACATATCCTGTGGCGTAACAAAGGCCTCTCAGCACAGTACTCTGGCCTGAGAGCTCAGCATGAGTCCGAAGGGGGGCCCCCGTCAAATTTCGTTACGCCACTGCACAGATCGGACAGGGTATATTCTTTAAATTGCAAAAGACAAATCTTCTTAAATTATGATATGACCAGTTTTAAGAGACCTCATAGAAAAGTCTGACCCTTACCGTCGCAGATCTGCAAAAAGCAACTCTGCAGTGTGTTGGCCTCAATAACCTTCCTCCATAAACTCTACCACTGAGCAACCAAATAGCTTTCCTTGCGTTTCAGTTGCCAAAACTAGGTTTTCACTTACGGTTAAACTACAAAGTTGGATGGCTTCCTATTTTTTGTGCATAACCAGGCTGTATAGAACAGTGAAGATGGGAAGCAAGACAGGAAGCTGACAAGGCGGGGGAGCATTCTGCTACACGGACAGCAGCTTTAGAGAGGGGAGGCAAAGGAAAGGGCTAAAGGACTAACAGAAAGCATATGAGATGCGAGAGGGTTAGTGATTGGACAGCTGGCTTGGGCACTGAGATGGCATAATGGAATATGACCAAACAGGAGGCAAGAAATGTCAATATGCTAATCACCTATCTCTGCCTTGGTACTGCAATCCACAGCCGATGGTAGGTTAGGGTGCACTGTTAACAGTTAAAAGTGCATTGTAAGTGAACGAGATTCTCAGCTGTGTATTTGAGAGACATTATAGGCATCATTAATCCCATAAAATCCACGACCTTTGGTTTATTTACTCACCAGACTTCGTTATATATAAACATAACTGGTGAAATGTGAAGGATAAAGATCTCAGTAGAGGAAAACCAATAAAGATGGTGAATCTGACTTGTTAGGGTGTATATGATGTATTCTTGCTTCTCACTAGACTGTAAAGATGACCAGATAATCAGCTACAGGCCTCATTAATTACGCCAACAACCTTTTGCAATTGCCTGAGAACCTAACATTGTTGACTCCCACAACTCATATTTCTGCCTACAACGTAAACATCCAATTGGTTAAAAGCTTTGAATGAATTAAAATACGTTGCTTGTATAGACTTGTTTACCTTCTCCCTGCATGAACATGTTGAAGTAAGCAGGCCATGCTTCAATAGTTGTCAGGTTTGGGTTGTCTCTGTAGTAATGATATAGTGAAACTGCTGTGTCCTTTGGATTTCGCACAATGTAGATTGACTATAAGAAGGAAGAAATACTGTCAGTGGCGGCAAAATGTGATCAACTCTGAAAAATATCTGCCTTTCGATGATTCATACAAATGATAACAGTGCACATTTCTTTATTTCTTCATCTTGCTAATACGTGTTCCGTATTGTTGCTCCCATCTGGTGCAGAGAGAAATTCTACATCAGATTAGAAATATTTTCTATGATCTTTTTTAGTTGAGTAGATGTATTGCTATATCATTTGATTAATTTGTATTTTATGGCGATCCGCCGAAATAGAGAGTGTTGAACTGAATATCGTTTAAACATTGATGCATTGGGCCATAGTTGAATTAAAATATTGTTTACAGAGAAAAAAATATATATATCAAGTTCTTTCAGAATTATTGAGATATTGAAAAGTATTCCATTCTTGTTCTACATACTTGATATGGTGGGAATGTAATCTAACAGTATGATGTATTTTGTTTAGCACTGTTGATATTTTTACTTTATATTTAGAAAAATAATTTTTACCTTGCATTTTTTTTCTTTCAGGTCATGTGGCAACACGTTGTAGCTCAAATGCATAGGGATAATTCTTCTGGAAGGCAAATTTTTCATTTCTTCTAGTTTTGAAAGATCTCCAAACTCAAATGGGGATGTCAGGGTCACCTTGGAGTCATGCAGATTCTTAATAATTTCTTCCAGCCAGTGGGTTCCTTGAAGAACATAGTAAACATTTAGAACCTTTCCCTAGAAGTCCCTCAATCACATTTGGTGATACTATCAAAACCAATACAATGATCTGGTTAATTCATGAGAAAATATCTAATGTGAGAAGATCGAAGAGTGTTCATTTGCAAGCTGCCTTTGACATAGGTCCTGGTTCTGCCTTTGGTGGTCCCACCACTGGACCGCCAAAGATGCAAAGAGGACGCCACCATCATGGCGGTGGCGTCCTCTTCGAGCGTATTACAATGTTCCCGCCAGGTTGGCCAGCAGGAACATTACATTAAGCGCTCCCGCCCGGCTGACCAATGGGAACAGTGCTACAGCATTGGCTTATGGGAGCCAAGGCCAATATTGTAGCAGCTCAGCACCCTCGGATTGTGTACTGTCTGCAACTTTCCAGGATCAAAATGTTGCGGTCGGACGTTAGTGTCTGAAGTAAATCCTCAAAAACCATTGTTCCTGACCACTTTCCATACACAGGTTCCTGGTGACTTCTATGTCAGCCTTTTTGATTAAACTATACTGAACAATGCAGCAGGCTTTTTAATGTACCTGTGTACTCTTTCTAATGGACCTGCTCTTGAAAATCTCTAGCATATGTTCCATGAGCGAGTTGTGGTATACAATGAAATCCACTGACACATGCAGTGTTTTGTGTTTTCACCTGGAAAACCAAAAATTACATGCAAGGTCATTCTTTATTGGAACAAATGCTTCTTTCCAAATGGGACTCTATAAATGCTTAGGGTCTGCTGCAGTGTGTCTTAACTCTGAGAGACTTGGTAATGCTGAAACACTACCTGACTCAAGTCAACCCCAGCAGTTGTGTTCCAGTGTATACATTCTCTTGTTCCTCAATAACCTAACACTTGAAAATTAAAATATATTTTTATATATTAGTTGCATTACTGACCTAAATCCGCCTACATTAATTTGAATTAGAAATTCAAAATAAACCAATGGCAAGGTATTGGTAATTTTTGGTGCTTTGATGTAAGAATCAAGGATGAACATGTGTATATGCAAAGATCTTCACCTGCCTAGAACAAACTTTAATGTATAGTTGTGCCTATTGCACCCACATAATGACATGGGCAGTCGAATTTGGCATAGAAAATGTATGTTCCTCCTTGAGTAAAAGTTCCTGTACCCATATTCTCACTGTATTTAAATTTGATATTACTAAAAGTAATTGATCCAGTCCACCCAATAGATGCAGCTAACACTAGTCCCATGTCGTGAACAAGCCTTCTTGATTCTAGCTCAAAAAGATTTGTACAGAGCTTCTAAACAGGAGTCCAGTGAATATTGTTATACTACTATGGCATTCTTATTAACATGGAATACATAGGTTTTTTAACCTTAAATTCTCATAAAATTGCTATCTCATTTCATTCAGGCTATGACAAGCATACACTATTGGATAGTGAAGTGTTCAACAAGGATTACTACATCAAATATAAATTCTGAGGATAACCTTTTCAACATGTATAAACTATTTCATTTACAGCCAACGGCATGGCACATATTATTCATAAAATACAATAGATTGGAGTCCAGGAATTGTGCCACATCAAGAGAAAACTTCAATGTACCCCTAAATGAACTCTGAAAAATATCCTGTTTCTCAAAATTAAATATTTTGAATGCAACGCAAACAACTGGAAAGTTTAAAAATGCGGGTTTACCTGACTTCGGATAAGAAACGAGGAGCAGGTTCTCTCACTACCTTCTCTCGCCTGGAAGGTATCGAGTGACCTCAGGAGGTCAGTAGAAGACCTTGTCGTGAAGGGGATATTATTGAACATGTGAATAAGGTTTGGGTGGCTTGACATTGTTGCTAGTGTGGTAAGGTCTTAGAGTATCACTGGAGTTAAGGTGACTTCTCAGTCAGTGATACACTAGCATCAGTGCCCAGGAGAGAGAGACTGAGGCACAGTCGGAGGGCTTCTTTTATACCCTTAACTCCCAGCCACAACATTCCAGTCAAACCTTATCAGGAACTTTATGGCCTGCCCCGGGTGCCTGTCGCTGACCCAGAGAGCGTGATATCACACGGCCCAAAGAAAAAAAGATCTCTTTCAGACCTTCCTTTCATCAGCATTGCCCAACAGGTACCTCCCTCTTCTCTCATTTAAATAAGATTAGTGTGGTGTAGCTGCAATATCCTCCTTCCGCGAGGCACAATTTTCTACAGCCTCGAGCCTAACAACTGTATTTGACTAAAGAAAATTAATTTGGCAACTAATTAAGCTCAAGGGTAATGGCTCTGAGAGATCTGGAATTTCCTGGCGAAACTCTCATCACATCTCGAGTGAAGATGATCATACCAGATCGAGACCGCTTATATAAGGCAGTTGCCTTTGGACCCCCTGATATGCCACATAAACGCAATGGCACACTAACTGAAAGTGACAGATGAATAAACTTGCGTTAGAACAAAGGGCTCGTTGTCCACTTCAACCCCTTCGCTGCCAGGCCTTTTCTCCCTCATGTGCCAGGCATTTTTTTGGCTATATGGGACAGTTTGCGCTTAGGCCCTCATAACTTTTTGTCCACATCAGCTACCCATGCCAAATTTGCATCTTTTTTTCCCAAAATCCAAGGGACTCTAGGAGTACCCAGACTTTGTGGGTCCCCCTGAAGAAGACCAAGAAATTAGCCAAAATACACCAAAAATGTTGTTTTTTTCCCAAA